>NC_142382.1:11832500-11991000 GCF_059441005.1 Hippichthys cyanospilos
GGAAAGGGACACGGCTTGTTTTTCAAGCCAGGGGAAAGTGGAATTTTCAGTGTTCTGAAGGAATTACGCAACCTGTTGAGTGAGATTGTACAGAAGGCATTATCCTTAGCCAAAATCGTCACGGCCTTATTTTTGAAACAATGGCTTCTAAATGCGCTGTTTACGATTGTCGTTCTCTTCCTCTAGGTTGACCTTCAGAAGGAAACATTGATCAACTTCCTGTCTCTGGAGGTTTGTTCCCTTATGTCTTTGCCCAACACAATTCAATAAAAGGTCACATCGTGGTGGTGGGAGGAATTCAGTTGGAAAGAGTGGGCATTATAGCTCAAGAATCCAGACAGGAAGAGGGGATCCCGTCTCCTTCCTTTAGCGTTGCCTCTGTTCAGACGGCGGTGCGAGGGAACACCCCTTGCTTTTTCCATCAGCAGGGAGACCCGCTACAGCCCTTTAAAACTGCTCCCCTTCAACAAAGCCGCCATACAAGCAGGCATGCATGCTTTGGGGGTGTTAATATTCACATTCCAATCCCCTGACCAAAACCTCGCTGTTCCAAAAGGGTTTGAAACGACTTTTAATAGCAGTGCATTGTAACCGGAAATGAGAAGAAAATGGTGGAGAGGAGCGCTGTTATATAAGCGACACCTCATAAATTAGCGGGCCACCTATGCAACTGGGCCCACAAAGCTAATTGAACATAACATAAAAGCCTGGAAAGTTTTAGAGTAAATGTTTCTTTGAATCTCAATTGGATACAGTCAACTCATTCAATCCCAAGGGTCTATTCTTACGTTTTGTAAGAGTCCAGACATTCAATCCCAGTAACGTATGCTATTTTTACAAATTTGGCTAAAGTAAGGTCCAAAAATGGCTGTTACCAATCAGTTTTTTCAGTGCTTAAAGTAGTCGATTACTCAGGCCATAGGAATGAAACTCCGGTTCTCAAGGAGCGCCATCCTTCATGTTTTCAATGCTTCTCTCTCAACCACACATGACTCAAATGATTAGGATTGTCTTAAGCTCCTGCTGAGCTAATCGATTGAATTAGGTGTGTTGGGGAGAGAATCTCGGAAAAATGCAGGATACCGGCCCTCGAGGACTGGAGTTTGATACCTATGGTACTTTAAACACTTTGGTACCTAAAGTAATAGTTACTACAGTACTTAAATAGATCATAATTATTGTTTGTACTTAATTACCTAAAGTAATTGATTATTTAGGCAATTAAGTACTGAAGTAATAAATGACTTTAGAACTTTTTTGTTTAGCACCAACCATACACACACACACATACTGTATATATATGAGGATCAAATGAGTTAATTGCAAAGTTTGTCAATCAGCAAGCTAACAGTTCCCCTTTCCAAACCTCTGTGTCTTTGCCACAGTTTGAGAACGAAGAGCAGTTCAACAGCAGCGTGAGGACTCTGCTATCACGTCTCCCCAAGCAGCGCTACCTGAAATCCATCTGTGATGAGATTCACACTTTTAAAATGACCAGGAGGTACAATTCAGAGGCTAGCAGCGCAATTAAGTGCAATTACCATAAACTTAGTCACCGCCAAAGATGGCCATTTATAAGTTGTAAGATCAGCATTTATAAGATCTGCATTGTTATTATTAGGGAATAATTCAAACATAAATGCATGTTCTCTTATAATAATAACAAAGCTTTTCTAGTTATATTAATTTTGTGCACCAACCAACAAATCATTAGTGTGTTCCTAGTCAGTTCTCCCTAAACTATAAATGACAGAGAAGTATTTGTAATATTATAATACAACATAATGCACCCAATATATTCAGACCTCGCCCCAGTTGCTCTACAGTGTACACCAAAACAGGAGCGCATCGGGGTAGGTCTACGGTGCGCATTCCTTTTTAATAGTTTCAATCTCCCCGGCGATGTTAAATCCTCAGTATTTGAGCCGCCAATGTTGTGACACCCGTGAATGCCCTTAAAGATCAGCCCTATGTGGGATTGTGGGGGATTTTCTCTTTCATTCACAGAGAAGGTAGCGAAAAAAAAAATCACAACCTTGCAAGAACAGTTGGTTTTAATTTCCTGTCTGTGTTTGATTTGCCATTTAGTGAGTTTAAAGTGATAGAATCCTCACATAGGTGAGGGCTTTTTTTTCTTTTTTCTTGGCTGAATGTCTGTGTAATTGTTTTTGATAAAAGTGAAGAAGTCCTAGCAAGTGTGTTAACTCTTTAATGCAAGAAATTTCAAACAAATAAAAACCCTGCTAGACATTTTTAAGCATTCTTACTGAAGACTTTTTTCCGCCCATTCCCATAAAAAAAGGAAAAAATGTAGTTGACGTCGATGACGATTCTCACTTGGGTTCCTGTTGACATCCTTCCACGTAAATAAATCACTCTCCAAATGTTAACGGAATCGCCTGGCAGCAAGTTGGCCATGAAGTATACATGTGGTGGAGGATTGACTGTGGAACTTTGAAAAATTTGTGTGCCAGATTACCTTTTCCCAACACGATTTTTCAAATTCTTTTTCCCTGTCTCAAAATGCTACTGTAAGTCTGACATGTGTCATCCCGCTCCAGGGTGCCTGTTGTGGTCTTGTACAGCTTGAAGGATGACTACTACAAGGCCCTCTTGTGAAAACCGTTGCGTTCCCTGACCCGGGCCGCTTCCTGTTGCCGACTTGAGGAAGTACCTTCGGACTTGAATGTGGACAAGCACCTGCCCCCAAAGACGCTTTTCGCTGCCTTCATGATACCTCAGCTTTTTTGATGAAACTGTAAAACGCCGATAAAGTAAGGTTTGTGGACTTAAACATTGCCTTAATGCATTCGGAGGACTTTTATTTTTACAGTAAACAGTATTTTCTTGTAATAAAGAACAGGACTGATAGTAGGAATAAATCCTTTTCCCATACGCTATTTTGTGGTATTTTGTCTCGTGTGTTCTTACATTCTCTGGTAAAAACCTCACTTGTTATGCTATCATTGTGTTGCGTTTAATTCCTTCTTTGAGTGGTGTTTCATCCAAGCATGGCCGTTTCGGCAATTGGGAACTAAAAAGAAAAAAGTCCGAATAAGCTCAAAGAGCCTGCCTCTGTTTACGGTCCCAGTATCACCAACCACAATTGTTGGCTGCGCAGTAACTAGCTAGCATTAAACAAATGCTTTAAGCAAATGAGACATGAATTTTGTTTACACTCAAATTGGCTCAATGTTGCACCCTCGTCAATTCTGCCAGCATCCCACTTCAAAAGGCCACCATTGCATCGTCTCTCCTGGTCTTGCATTGTTTTGGATGTGTAAAAAATAACGAAACTGGTATTCTCATCCTCATATTTCCACAAAATCAAAATGACATGGGATTTCTCACATAATTCACATGACCCCAGCTTTCAAATGAGACGTTACGAAGAATCGGTTCATTTTGCTGAAAACTGTCAGACATTTACGTTGCAGTTATTGCCTTTGTTTAGGATTAACTGAAAGATTATCCAAATCATTCATGAGCATCGTGAGGCCTCAGCAAAATGTGCTGATGCCCATATTTAGTCAGTATAGTAAAACGTTTTTGGGTAGGCTGCTGCTCTACCAGTGAGCCATGCCGCCCCACGACAATCGCCTATTTGTTGAGGTCCTGCCAGTCCACAGGTGAATTCAGCTCTTGCTTGTCTGCTTTAGGGAAGACTCTTATGTTCAGGGTAGAAGACAACTTTGTTTCACACGTTTATTTCTCAAAATGAGTAAATGTTACACTGTCACTTATTTACAGGGCTTGGAACAGAGAAATAAATAAGGCGATGCTGAATATAGCAGATTGGTGTAAAGGCTCTATAAAGTACAGCAGCTTTGGCTACCAAAGTTCATCCTCCAGAAAAAATGAAAAACTCAAAACTATAGTATTAATAAATAAAGCTATGTGAAAAAATAAATAGGGTACTCTTCTGCTCAGCTAATTTAGACTAGCTTTTTACACAAAGAACAGGGAATCTTTCACTTCATTTTAAAGCACATGAATTAAACAAAACCGAGTGACTAAAACACATCAATAAAAACCAATCTACCAGTTTTGGCATCACAGTCATCTTTGTTATGGTGACGTGGGTTGGCGTTGGTTTGAGTGGTGATTAAAAAAAATACAATTGTACTCTGATTCCAGTACATGGCCTCCAGCTTGAACAATGTGTGTTTACGGGAGTAGTTAATTGCGACCATCAAATCCCTGATTAGCATGCTTATCCCTCCAAGAATCCTGCAGCGGAATTAGAAAAGAAAAAAAAAAAAAAAAACTGAGCCGGAAAGTGCTACTTTTTAACAATACGCCGTACATGCTGATGTTGTAATATGTATTATGAGCAATTACTGATAAGCAAAAGAGTATGAAGGCCAGGCTGAAAAAGGAGGATCTGACCATATTACACTTATTAAAGATAGAACAATATTTTGGAACGTTAACATGCTCAAAAAAAATACAAAATCAGATAAAACAAGAAAGATGCTGCTTTCCTTTATACGAGCCAGCGTACCATCCAAATGATCCGGAAGCCAACTTTAATTTTTCTAACAAACCTCATGTTGCTTTGTCAGACTTTTGACCTGTAAAAAGAAACTTATAGGTGACAGTTGACGTCATAGTAAATGATCTCTTTAAGGGCTTTATCAATTAAAACAGTTAATAAACAAACGTGCTTTAAAAGGACTCAGTGGCAACATTCGCATACAAAGTGCGGTTCGAAACCAAATTGCTTAAAGTTTGAGCTGAAACCAATCCAACCTGCATCATTTTCATCTCCTCTGCTGCTTGTAACATTCTTCCTAGATGAACATCACTCTGATTCAGCTTCCAGATAGGAAGAAATATGAAAAGCAGGCTGCTGGATGGGTCAGTTTAAGTCGTGAGGAAAAACTGTTAGCTTCTGTTTTACACGGGAAGATTCCGGAGGGAATTCTCGGGGATCATTTATAGGATTTCTGCATGTGCTTCTGGGAATGTTTTGACCAGCATAAAATTTGGCCCAAAGAAGATAACAAAAATAAGAGTTGGCCTAGAACAAACAGGAATAGGAATACAGTACTGCTTCAATATACACCATCTAAAAGGAAAGCACACATTCTAACGCAGGGTTGTCTATAAAGCCTGCAGGACTCTTACAATTTGGTGGATTATCAGTTCTTTTGGCCCTCCGGCTAAACAACATCCACCAAGTGCTGTTTTTAAGCCCGTTTCCCTCCCCTTCCAGTCCGAAAGGAGGCAACAAAAGTGATAGAGTTTCAAGTCTGACTGAGAGGCCTCAAAGATCGAGTGTCCTCCCAGCGCCCGCGCATCAGTCAAGTCTGTCCATGCTGAAGGAAGTTCAAACCCTCCGCTAAGGTCACAAGAAATTGCTGCTGTGGTGTCCTCTTGTTTTCCGGTCATAGAGTGAAGCGGCGGTGCGCGTGTTGTGTGTGGCTGCACAAATCACCGTAGGAGCGAAAGCATTAGATAGCGGGCGGCTCCCATCCGATGATGTTAGCGCGCCGTCCAGTTGTTGGCTAGTTTGGCTCGGGGGATGGTCATCTTGTCCGCGCAGGGGGAGCTCATCTCGGGGGAGAAATGGATCCCGCAGTCGTTCTTCACGTTTTGAAACTTGTTCTCCTTGGAGGGCTCCATGTACACCACCTGGTTCTTGTTCACATGCTTCAGGATCACAGTCTGAAGAGAAAGAGGGCAAAGTGAAAAAGAGCGTGCCAAACCGTATGCTAATTATCGTGAAAATGAGAAAACCGCCAAACTTATATTGATGAGAAATGTCAACAAGAGATTTGCAAACATAAGGATTTGAGTTCTCAGATTTCCGTCATTGGAAAAAAAATGAAATAAAAAAAACAGACCAAATGACATTGAGTCATATGCGCACTGCCACGCGTCGCAATAAAGCTGTCTAATGTACAATTTTTATTTTGGAAGTGTTGTGGGAAGTGTACGTTAATGATGTGTATTTACACCACGTGCAGATCCCACGCTAATAGCGAGGATACACTTTGTACAACCCTACAGTGTATTATATCAATATTTATGTAGTATTTGTCCTATTTGGTTTGATCAACAACTACATTTAGTAATCAAGTTACTTTACTATTTTGGTACTTGGTTTGCGTAAGTAACTACATTTTTAACTGCTATCTATCTATCTATCTATCTATCTATCTATCTATCTATCTATCTATCTATCTATCTATCTATCTATCTATCTATCTATCTATCTATCTATCTATCTATCTATCTATCTATCTATCTATCTATCTATCTATCTATCTATCTATCTATCTATTTGTATGTCTGTCTGTCTGTCTGTCTGTCTGTCTATCTATCTAACATTAGTCATATCAAAGAGTTGGATAATTTTCACTATTCACCCCAACCCATTATAATGCTTCAATCAAAGGGAATCAAAGGGAAACGGTTTGAGTTTATAAAAATAATATAATGGTCAACCCCCTTACTATTTGCAGAATTATAATTAATGTTAGTAAAATACAGTAATATATATAATATTTTTCTGTACTCACAATACCTACGTGTGTGCACCCCAGTGCAATACAAAATTGGGGAGAAATAATTTTAATTACCGGTATTAAAAAAAAAAAAATCAATTACATTTTTTTTTTGCTTTGATCCCTGCAAACATAGTCTCACCTTCTTTGGAGCACTGTAACAGGACATCTGGACCCACTTCTTCTTCTTGTTGATAAGCAAAGCAACAATGAGGAAGATGATGATAGCCAGGAGGAGACCTGCCAGGATCCAAGCAGCTGATTGGTAGATGAGGGCCATCTCTGTTTGGTTGGGGTAATTCTCACCCAAAACTGGCTCATCTGCGAAACGTGTACAAAAAACACTTTTAAAAATCAAATGCTCTCCAATTGCAAAATGTGATTCAGCACAAAAAAAAAAGCTTAAAGCTTAAAAAAAAGACAATGGTAGATGCTTTTAGTCACTTTTTATAGCAGTTATCAACCCATCCAATTATTTTCCTAGTTTTTTTCCGTAGATGTAAACTCTTTTACTAGAAAAAAAGGAACTAAAAAAAAAAAAGTTATAGTATTGTGTTTGAATAACTCATTCAGGGATGGCAACATGACGCCAAGAAAGGCAACACAAAGTTGTTGATTTGGGGAATATTGGGTGCGTTGGTTACCTGTGTCTGCAACAATGGACGTTTCTGTGACAGCAGGGTTCCCATCAGCCCGCCGCACACTTGTGGTCACTCTTGTTTTTGGGGCGACGGTGGACAACAACACCGGAGCAGATGTCGTCATTTCTTCCCAGACAGAAAAAAAAAAAACGTTTATTATCAACACTGCGATTGTAATGCAAAACCCAGCCCACTCACAAGCACGTTATTGTTTCAACTCCCCTGTGCTTGCGTGAATAGCTCCGCAACTGTTCTCACCGCAGCGCGGCTTGATATAAAAGGAAGGCCTTATGTGAAAGCCAAATAATAAAAACAAAAGGCGCTCAAATGGCATAGCGGGCCAAACAATGGGATTCTATGCCGAGGTCGGAAAAGTTGACGCGGAGCTTCCTGCGCTGCCACAGAGCGAGCCCCGATTCAACCGGGGACAGGAAACACGTGTGAATGTGCGGATGCTCGAGGAATGTTTTTGCTCCAGTCCGCTGTGTGCGTGTGTCACATGGAATGCCGCTGTGAACCAAGGTGTTTGCCTATGTAGCGCCACAATGGCTGGCTTGAACCAACTAACACATACGCACATGCGTTTTGAAACAGGCCTTCCCTCAGACACGCCCTCTTTTTTTTAAATCCGGCACTTATGAATTATGACTTCCCCTAACAACAAGTTGGGCATTGTTTTGCTAGTTACCACTATTATGATCTTTATGTTTGGTATAAGCTAATATTAGCAGCGGTGGATCAGAAACACTGATTTTGATTTCTGTTCTTTGAAATTGTCTACCTATTCCCAGCTGATTCAATTTGTATCTCTTGGCTGCACTGCATCCAGGTAAATAGATGGGTTTTTTTGTGTCCAATTAGATTTCAGCCTCTATTTGCTGTCTTGTCATGCTAATCTTCCCACAGCCTTCAGAATCAGTAGCGCTGACCAAGTAACTTGAAATAATATCAATAGGAACCATTTCTTGAGTCAATCAGACCTTGTTCTGCCTCAGGAGACTAGCTAACTAGCTAGCTTATAATATACATTAGGATTTCTTCATCCTGTAATTGGTTGATCAGAGCAAGGCAAGTTCCATTAACAAAACGCATCCATAGCAATCTCAAGGATAAGGGATACTTAACGTATCTAGCCATTTTCAGCAGTAAGAAGTTATTATGTTGGCTATTATTAATATGATCGCTTCTTTATTTGTTTATTTTTGTTCATTTAATACCTTTAAATTAAAAAACAATAAATACCTTTCACGATGCACTTGCTGTCAATTGAAAATGTGTGAAAGGCTATGGGCACGACCAGCTTACAAATGTCACACGACCAAACTCAGAAAACGAATGACCCATGTTTGGTCGTTAGCGCTGGACATTTTCACTTGACAAGAAGTGGTAAAATCTGTTTTAAATCCATTAGTTACCAAACTAAGAGATTCTCATTGAAAAAAGGCTCATTGCTATTTCCTGCAAAAGTCAATTTATCAAAAACTAAACATTTGTAGGTTTCGATAAACCCAAACAAGCAAAAAAAAAGTGATTAAGTGTTGTTTTTATGCATAACATATATACACCCAAAGTATACGAGAAGGTTTTACATTGAGGTTCACTTTCAAGCAAATTTAAAACACTCATTGATATGGTGGCCACTAAAGGATGAAAGGTATTGATTGTATGTGAAAAATAATAATATAATAATTATAAACAAAATATTCACTTTTAAAGCCGGAAATGGCTAAAAAGGTAAAGTGCCTCTTTAATTTTCGATATGGCCGGTGATGATATGTTATTTGAATGTACATTACAGTTTCAATAACTGCGACGTCCCCACAGAAGGCGCAGGTCTCACCAGCAACATTTATTTGATCTTAACTAAGATTTCGATGGGACCAAAGTACTGGGGCCGAAACAAAACTCACCGAGACAGTACGGGCAGCACTGGCCCTTGCGTAGGACGGGCACCCTGCAGTTGGCAGGCGGGCAGCGCTGAGAGAAACACTGAATGGTGCCGTTGTTGCAGATGCAGCTGGTGCAAGCGTTGGTCTTCCAGGAATCTCCAGCCAGCAGTACGTCTCCGTCGTTGGTGATGCAATACTCCTGCTGGCTGGTGTTCACTGGCAGCAGCGGACTCTGGGTCTCCTCTGTGGATGCATGGAAAAGCTTTTGCTGACTCATTGGTCCAGAGTTAAAATTGATTAGGATATATGATCATTACAATGGATGGGCAGCCTAATTGATTGTTTTTCTAAAATGGCCAGATGGGTCAGACCATTTTTACTTTGTTGTTTTTTTTGTTTGTTTGTTTTTTTAAATGTAAAATACTTTGTATGGTAAAATAATTGAAACTCAGTAGTAGTTACAGTTATTTTAAGTTCAACAAAAAATTCCCGGTAATTATGTAAAAAATGTGAAATGCGTATTCTTTTAAACAATTTACACGTGTGTGCAAAAGTAGCAGTGAAATTAGTGACATATACATCACAACCCTTTTTATTTACAATTAAAACAATTACTGTAAAATGACTAAAATTAATATAGTTTACATAAGGGATCAATAGATAAATTAAAAGAAAAATAAATATATTTAAATAGATGATTGAATATATATATATATATAAATATTTTTTTTAATGTTTTTTTTTTTTTTTTTTTGCTATACTTGCTATATGTATGATGGTAAGCATCGGGTAACCAAGGAGGATAAAGTATTTTTTTAATGTATTTTTCAATGTGGTCCCAGTCAAAGGCAGTATGCTCCAATGACGCTGATTTTTTTTTTTCCTTTTTTTCAGAATTTTTGCTCATGTCATTATTTGGTGAATTCAGTGTGCCTGTTTTCCCGCTCGTTATCTTCTGAAATAGTACATGGACGATGGGATGGATATTTTGGCAGTGTGTCTGAACATTTTTGTCCAATCTTCAAAGTAAACTTTGAAGGTCAGAGCTCACAGATGTTGGATGATCACCAGATCATCTAAAAAGAAATCTACTTTTGATTCAAAATGAAAAGATATTCTCATGTGCATAGATGCTTAAGAGCGTTTATGTTTCCAGTCTCTGACCTACAGTAGCCCATCCCTAATGCGTTTGAGTCAAGTTCTTCCAAAACGTCTTTTTCTACCTTCGATAGTGCCAAAGCCACTCGTGAACCCTAACTGCCTAAGTGTTAAAAGAAATGGAAGAATAATAAACTAATGGGTCAAACTAGATCAGGGAGCGTGAGAAGCCAAGACTAAAAGAATATTTCGATTCAAGATGCTTTCCAAATGTGGAGTATTAATAGACAGATGTTAATTCAGTCTGAAGACTCCTCTGCATCGCTCATCCAACTGTCTGAGGGACCGAGAATCTTATCCTGACCCAAGCCCTGGCTCAAGACTGTCTACCGTACACATCCGTCATAAGGGCCTGTCAGCGGGCTTTGGATTATCCCGCATTCCTGCTGAGCGAGCCCACGTATATATCAAAGGCCAGGCCTCTCGCAATCTTCTTTTTGAAGGCGGTTGCGGCGATAAGGCAAGACCCACATTCTCATTGAGAAGCTCTCAGGCGGTCGTGCATTTCTGATTTGTAGGCCTCAAACTATTGCCACATTTTGTCACTGCGAATGACAGCTTTCGATGTGGGGACGTCATTGAGGAGCAGTAAAGATCTGAGATATGTTGGGGGGAGAGAGAGCGAGAGAGAGAGAGAGAGAGAGAGAGAGAGAGAGAGAGAGAGAGAGTACAACAGCCCCTCCTCCTTGTTGGTTGGCCGCAGGGTGAAAGGATTCCTATGAAAACCCGGCTAGTCTCAGCTGGTTTCTGACAAAAAAACATCTTAGAGGATAATATGCAAATTCAAACTGTCATTTCACCCATAGTGTTGCTTTACTCCATTGTTTTCCGATGGTGATGTGGCAAATGTAATTTAATTTCGCATGGTTCTGTAATTTTAGGAGAAGTTGCTTAGTATCTTTCATCAATTATCTACGCCAGCAGAAGACGGTGGAAGCAGAAAAGTTAAATACGCTTGATGGCACTTGACTTTGTGAGATTTTTGTTAGTCCACAAGGTTTCTTACCTAGGCACGAATGACAACAGGTGTCCTTGTTCTTGGTCGGTGTCTGGCACAAAGCCGGGGGACAAACTTCGGTGTCGCACAGGACACGCCCCTGTCTGCAGGTGCAGCGCGTACACTCGTCCAGGTCCCAGGTCTCCCCCTCCACATAGAACTCCCCCCCAGGGGCTCTGCACACCACCATGTCCATCCCCTCCGGCAAACCGCTACCCGACTCATCTATATTGTTGCAAGAGGACAGAAATGGCGTCGCATTTGGGCAGGTTGAGAAGCATAAAAAATAAATAACAGCATAAAAAAGTAACCTATAGCACTTGAAACTTGTCCAGGTTGTGTTTTGATTGTGTTTTTATATCTTATTTCTTGCAAAAACAGCTATGCAATTGACTTTATTTTGCAAGACTGATTGCATCGCAGATTTTTTTTTCATTTAAAAAAAAAACTATATTGTGGAGAGATGGTCCCTGCATCCCAGACGGGTGGGGTCATAGTAAATGCTCGTGCCACAGGAACTCCTTGGACGTCAAACTACTGCAGTACACATATTTACTTAAATCTTAACTTATTAAACCTCATACAGCATTTGAACAGTTATCCCTTGTCATTTCCATCCCTTGGCTTTAGTCTCACGGAGAGACGAGGTTGGCCTCGTATTAGTATGAGAGTTAAGCCTGTAGCTGACCAAACATGATAACGAGCAGAGTTTACACTTAAAATTCCAATTCATTAAAAAAGAAGAAACCGCTCTCCTGATCTCCCTTCAGGTTTGTGAGTTTCATGAGGGAGACGGGCACCTCTACATGATGGCACGACCATCGACCAATGAGGGTAGGAGTAGATACAACACCCTGGTGGGAGTAGATTTGCGGTTTTTCAATTTTCATGGGGTTTTTCGGTCCTCATTAACCACAAAAAACTGGGAATTACTATAATTGAGTATTAACAAAACTATCGTCATGACAATTTTAATAAAAAAAGCCTCTTTTTTTTTTTTAAAACAGGGATGAAAATTAAACATTGTTTAGGAAAAAATCGAATTAATCGATTGATCATCAAAGCAATCGACAGATTTATCAATTACCACAACTATTGTTTGTCATAACAACATATTAGAAAACATAATGCAATACATCTGTACACCACTGCAAAATTAAAACTTTTGACAATTCCAATATTGATCCAACACATTCAGTATTCTGTCTTTTTGGGGATCAGCCATCGACATTTTGAGGACAAGCCCCATTGAAAACGGACGGCTGGACGGATGCGTTTCTCGTCATACCTTCACATGTCGGACAACACTGGTCGGGCTTCATGAGTGGCTGAGAGCAGCCGGGCACAGGGCATGATATGAGCACACACATCTCCCTTCCCGAATGACAGTAGCAGTCACGGCAGCCATCGTGCCAGCTTTCGCCTTCCTCGTATCGCTTGCCGTTAGAGGTCAAGCAGAAGCTGGGATCTGGGATGGGGGCGGCGCTGCTAGGAGAATGCTCATCCTCTGGACAAGAAAACAAAAGTCATATATGTTAGAACGTAGTCCTTCATTTGAACAAAAACAGTGGAGACCGCTCAGGTGCTGCTTTTTTTGTATTTTATTGCCGATGCTGAGATGTAAAACACTGTGACAAATCGCTATTGCGGTGTACGATCATCCTGATTCGTTTTCCTTGCTTTTGGTCAAAACGAGCAAACTATCCTATTGCCTTGGAGCGCTATCCTTCCAAAGCCACCAGCAGATGCATTTAACCCAGAGTAGCTTTTAGGGCTCCACTCGGATCACAAGGAGGGCCAAACTGAAATATAAAAAGAATTTCCCGGTTCAAGCACAAGTCGCTTTCATTTCCATCTTAATTTACCAACAGTGAATATTTGGACAGACCACATAAAGACGCCCACAGCTCCTCAGGTTAGCATCGGTTTGTTTACAGTATAAGACTGTGTAAAGAGCAAGCGAACCTAGCGTATCTTGAGGTTAAAATATTTATGACACAGCTGAAAAATAAAAATAAACACTTACTGTAAAATGGAGTATAAATCAGTCATCTGGATTCTAACTTGGACGTTGCAAGAATCTAATTAGACGTGCACCCATAGCTACTGGATAAAGCCAAATACCAACCGAAACCCCAAAAAGGCAAACATTGAAGTCTCCGCAGAGGAGCAGCCAGAGGTCACAGGAAATCAAAAGTGCAGCTTTGGAGAACAAACTCACACATAGATTTTCTCCATGCGTGCGTCCATTTACTTTCATACTGACTTACAGTGCTTCGAGTGTGTGCATGAACAAGAAGCCCTAACAATTTGCCTGTGTATTTATTATCTGGGAACGTAGGCAAATGAAAACTTGTTTTGGCTCTTTGCGCTGCCTTCGAAACTCATTTTGCTGAGAGCAACGCTCTTATACAAACCGCAGGAATTTACAGTAGTTCAGATGATTGCCGTGGAAGTGCTAATATAAACAAGGACATGACAGCATTGCCAGCCAGTGAAATTTACACAATGGAGCAATCACACACCAGACCTAATATATATAATTATCAAGCTCTCCTACAGAGCAACTTGACATTTTATTGCTTAACGACAACTACCAGACACCGCAAAGCTCTGCCACGCCAAGCAATTGCTAATATTGAAGTGATTTGAATACAATGTATGTGCACATTGTACATTGTACATTGTGCACTTTGTACTGTACATTGGAATTTGTGCTTGCATTTCATCACCAATACTACAAAATGTAAGTAATGCATTGCCTTGGCGATGTATCTTTGGCCACACAGCATAATTGCCTACTTCTATATTTTTGAAAAGCAAAATAACCCAAACTTTTGACACGTTTTGCTCTATTTTATATTGCTACAATAAAATGCACAACTGTATAAGATAAAGGCTTACAACGTTGTGCAAAAAGTCACTATAACACAATTTAGCAATGACAAAATTTAGGGATGCACTGGACGAAACCGAAAACTTAAAACACCAATAAACAAACAAAAAAAAAATGTTTTTGGTTTTTTTTTTGCACTTGCCAATCAGGAACAGACTGTATTGTCACAAGTAGCGTCCTGCACAGCCTTGACATGACTGATGAAAATTAAATCAAACTGCACAGAAGGCTGACTTCAAAATAAAAGCCTTCTACAGCTGTTGCATTGTTTTCAATGTATTTGGTGTGTGTGTTTTTTGATTGGCCTATGCAACACATGATTTTGTCTTCATTGGTAGGTTTTTTTCTGCCCAAAATTTTTAATGAACGAAATTTTGCTGCATCCTTAATATTAAAATTATTAGGTACTAATATATTAGTGGGGATTAGTGATTAGTTTTACTTTACAATACACAAAAAAGGGCTAGAGTAAATGAGTTGCTTCATGGTTCAATTTATTTGCTCTTAATTTGAAAAGAAAAATGTACTGTTTCTTTTACTATCATCCTATATATGTAAATGCAGTCAGACACGGGCATTGAATTTGTTCTAAATTGTATAACAAACAACATTAACAAGCATTAAATTGGATTTGGTTGATATCGGCCGAAACGCTTTTGAGCAGTTGGTGGCATTTGAGCATTTTTTTTTTTTTGCCATGACTTAGTAATCACACTTTGTGAGCAGAGCCATTTTTTGGCTCAAAGCATGTTTAGGTATTAAAAAAAAAAATACCACCCACATCTTAAAATCTGATGCCCCCCCCTGCCTTCCCGTACCCCAGGGGTACTCATAACCCTACTCGAAAATTGCTGCCTGAGACAACTATGCCACGTCGCCACCGATATTCAGTTACGCATTTGATTCTTAACTTGAGTGTTTTTTACCTTTACACATGCAGATGGAGCAGCCCTTCTTGTTCTGCCTGTAGCCGTCGCTGCAGTGCTTGTCGCAGGTAAACGGGGGGCACTTGACGCAGCGGCACATCTCGCAGTCGTGCTTGTTTCGACTGTGGATCGACACACATACGCACCGGCCATAAAACGTTAACACGTGCGCAACAAGTTTGAATGCGTGCGCGTCGCGGCATACAGTGAAGACCAGATGCCGAGATCTGTTAGAATCGGCATCTGGACCTGCTTTTCCTCGTCTCTGTATATGCCTTTGAAGGAGGGCAAATAAAAAGACCAACATGAGAGGTCTTTGCGGTTTACACATCATACAAACCTAAGACGCATTCAAAATCCAGTTCAGATGCTTTCAATTTAACCTGTTGCATCATTATTGCTCCTGAGGCCCCTGGCAGTCTTAGTTAGAAGAACCCTGAGAAGCAAGCCGTAAGAAGCGGAGGAGACATTTGAATTGAGTAAAATATTGGCTTTCGAGCCAAATTGAAGTGGGTTTCTTGATTGGTTCACAAGAGATGAAAGTATGGATCCAATTCTCAGAGCACGATTGAGTCATCAGAACTGAGCACATGGAGCAAAAATGCACCACTTGCTACAAGCAGATGACCACATCTAGTAAAAAAAACAGGAGCATCTAAATCATTTACGGTTATTGAGAATGATGTTAATAATACAGTGAAAATGATTAATTATTACAATATTACATAGGGATGGGCGAGTACCCATACCAAGTATCAGTATTGGGCCACGACTTGGATTTGACTGTCATCAACTAGAAATGAAACATCAGAAGAAAATAAAATTGCCATTTAATTGTATTACATTTGAAGGAAAATGTTATATTGGAATATATAGGTCTTTATTCAAAATGATATAGCGTTTGATATAAGGTTTGTCTAAGAAAAGGGTTAGTGGTATTGGTACTTGTCATGGGTATCGTGACAACTCAAGAGTTGAGTAAGTATATTGGTATCGGAGGTATCCAATATTATGGATAATCATTGTATATGTTGGTCGGTAAATATGGTATTGTTGCACTCAATGGATTGCAAATTGGAATACTGGCTATAGTATCAGATTTTATTTTAGCTAAAAATCAAACCTCTTAAATAGAGGAATATACTGTATTAATAATAACAAATATACAGGGGTAGGAATAGATGTGAACGTTGTATGATTTAACTATTTTTTGATGTTTTTTTTTTCTTTTTTGGTTCCGTTATATTCTTTCTAATGTTAATTTTGCCTTTTTTTTCTTTGCATGTTGGAAATAAATTGAAGGGAAAAAAATATCTACAACCATATATAACTATATATAACAACCATTTACACTCACAAGCGCACCTAGGGCAATTCGGAGCGCCCAATACCATGAATGTTGCGGGAGGAAACCCACACAAGCACGGGGAGAACATGCAAACTCCACACAGGCCAGCTGGAATCAAACATGCGACATCTGCACTGATAGGCAGACGTGCCAACCACTCTTCCACCGCCAATAGAGTAAATGAACACATTCTTATTATAAAGAGCAATGGCTTGTTGGTATGTACAGTAAATGGTTGTATTGTATCACTAAACCCATTCCAAATAAAGAGTTTTTGTATCTTGGTGTGGCTTTGCGCCAATCTACACGCAGACTGGGGATAAAAACTCACTAAAGCTTAACAGCTGCTTCTGAATGATGGACTGGGAACTAACTGCTGCTGTTAGTCCAACTCATTTTTTCATCTCCGCACCATGTGCAGATATGAATAAGGGACATTTTTTTGACCAGTGAATCGCTCTGGCCGTGTTTTTTTTTTTTTTAAATACAAAAACAATAGGACTCTCTTCATTTCGAAGCATTTTTGATTGCAACGGGTTGATAATGAATTAAATGTCGTTATTATTACAGTGAAGGCAGCTTTGATTTGGGTTTAAAAAGAGAGTTGCTTGGGGGAGGACCAAGCGAGATCTCACGGTACATCTCTTAGACACACACAGATTTAGAAACCGACGCTAATAATTGGAGCACAAACCAACACAGAAATAGTCTGCTTCACAGGCATTCTTTACTAAGATAAGAATTCCTGTTTTAACTTGAGCAGTTTACACATAAGCTGTGGTTTGCGGGTGGGTGGTGGGGGTGAAATAGCTAAATGTTGATGCACTTGTGAGACCTTAACCCCTTGTAAGACTCCACTAACCTCACTTTTTCCCTGCTTGAATGAGTGCTTTGTTCCTGAAGAAGCGTCACATTATACACTGCTAAAACAGCTATATTTCACAGGAATACAGTAAAAGAATTCATGAGCTCATAGTTAGCATTTATTTTTTGGTAATAATAATCCTTTGGAACTATTGTTCACTTATATATTTTGTATGATCGATCTTTCTTCTACAGTAATTGCAGCTCTACAGTCCACTGAAGTTTTCGGAATGCTGCAGTACAGTTTTCTTACTCATAATCAAATCCTGGGATTCATATCCTCTATAACCTCATCTGTTTTATTTGTGACTGGAAAATGCGTATCCATGCAACACCTCACAAAATTAGGCCTGCAAATTTTCGGAATGGAGTCACTCTAACACAACGAATTGCAGCACCAAGGTGATTCATGTTCCACTTAATTTGCTTTTAATTTGAAATTGCAGTTTGACACAGCATTAAAAAGTGTTCAAATAGATTGTGGATACCTGGGGAAACTCTAAATAAAGCGCTTTCAGGTACCCTTAAGGGTACACTTACCTTCAATGGAGAATCACTGATCTAATATAATATTTAAGCAAAACAGTAAAAAACCAACTATTCTACATCATTATGACATCAACAATCATTTACTTTTAACTGTAAATGTACGATTTTTCACTTCCCAGACAAGTTGTGACAACAACCACTGATCTTTTTGAACAAATCAAAAACAAAAATGACATACGTTGAGCTCATGTAGGAGTGTGAGGACATGTGCTTTGCGGTCTGTACTCACACAAATCCGTAGGGGCAGGTTTTGGTGCAGGTCAAAGGTCGGCACCTGGGCACAGGGATGCTGCACTCGCACACCTCACAACCAAAATCATCCCTCTCATATCCCATGGGGCATTTCAGGGAACAATATTTTCCTAGGTCAGGGCAGGAGTTGTCTGAAAGTGTCGAGAGGGAGGTCAACTAAATACAGGCACAAGCAATCCAGGCAGCAGTTATTACGGTCCTGGCTCGCGGGCTACATTCTTGGGAAAGACTTGATTGCCATATACACAAACAAGTTGGAATTTACAGTATATATCCATACCCGTATTCACGCCCGTCAAAGCCAAATGTCTCATTATCCCATCGTTGACATCGCTCACAGGGACATTTGCAAATAGAGACTTGGACTCTACATACAGTGTTAGTACTATAGTAAAAGAACATTACAACTAGTGCGCATTAAGTTTATGGTAATTCAAAAAGAATGTCGTAAAGACGTCAAGACTATTGGAACATGCACAATGTCTCTTTTAAGTCCTCTTTTCACATGTTAACAATTTCAAGCCCCGATAGGCTACTTAATCTTAACGTCACTTGCAATTTGTTATTACATAAACCGTATTTGAGAAATTCCATGACACTTTAACCAATTTTGGCCAACATGAGCGATTCAAGCCAACTTACTATTGAGACACTGACAGAGCAGACATCCGTTGACGTCTTGATAAAAGCCGTAAGGACAGTCGTTCACAGAAAGGCTGCAGTTTTCTAGAGGAGGACACAGCATGGGGCTGACAGTTTCATAAGAAGGTTCTGGAGAAAGAAAATTGAGATGGATGGGAGACAACGTCAAACATAGTTGAAAACGAAACAATTATATTGTCAGAGAGCCATTAGTTGTATTAGTTCCACCATAGCTAGCAGTGCTTTTTATAGTACCGACTTTAAATCGCTACCTTGTAGGCCCACTCTTTCTTTTCAAGAAAAAGTCTAATTGCAGATAAATATAGAGCAATTACAGTGGAGGGGAACACAGTGAGGGGTACCTCGGGGCTGAGATGAGAGCAAAAAACAAAAACAGAAATGTGGTGTTGCAAAGTCCTGTCAAACATCTCCTGCCACGCTCAAGTGGGAGGAAGAGCGCAATGAGCTGTAACTAATTATGCCCAATACACAAAAAAGGGGGATCCACTTCAATTATGCAGCCCTCCTCTTTTGAAAGCGCTCGACGGTGTGCCTCACACACAGGTGGGTCTCATTTTGGCGGGCTCGAGTCATAAAAGCGAGACAAAGAACCCCGCAGCTCGAAGAATGCTCCGTGGCCTCCATTTTAATGAGCCCATGCCGGCATTGCCTTCGGAGTAAAACCGCCGGGTCACAAGAGCCTCCGACACATGAGAAAGGCTCGGGCGAAAACCGAAAGTTTGACTTGCCCCGCGACAGCCGATTGATTTCAGAAACGGAGTGTAACGAACCAAATTATTTCACCCCATCATTCTTCCTGATATATGTCGGTTATAGATTAATGGAAAAACACCATTATTTAGACATTAATGTTGAAAGCATTGACCATCATTTTTTTCCTGTCTGAGTTTGAAATGTCAGACAGCGTTTGATCGCGCCACGTGCATTGCATACATAGTTAACAGCTAGCTGTTTTATACAATCACAGCGAAATTAACTCTTTCAGTGCCAAGCGTTATTGACGAGCATTTTGACGCTTTATTTCTAGGCCCACAGAATATTGTATTCGATGAATATGTAGACATTGGCGGTACCATATGAAAGATTGACTTCCATTCTTTACCTCGAAAAGAAAGCAAGATTCTACCTTATTCTGTTCTTTCGCAATAACTGAAAATAGGATAATTTGAGTGACACTAAGCTATTTTGGACAAAAGGAGAACATTTACTGTTTTTGTGAAGATTTGTTTTCTGCACAACAGTGGCTTTAAAGCAAAATGTTTTTCAACAGCATCTGAAACATCTGAACAGTCCTTCTCTTTGATCAGACGTGAAGAAAAACAGTGAAAATGTGTTTTTGATGGCAAGATAACAGTGCATATGCATATAACTACATTACAACAGTATTAATTTGCATAAAAAGAGGAGTGCTGGCCATGAGTGTCAACTGTCCATTCATTAAAACAAACAAACAAACAAACAAATGTAGTGGATAAGAATTCTTGTCACTGGCAAACAACCAAAGTATTTTACATGATGAAAATTCTCGTCCATGGCACTGAATTAGTTTATTAGCAGTTACTTGCCTCCTTAAACAGAGATTGACCATGTTTTGGCTTGCTGATGTTGGTAGTAATGTTCTAATTAATTAACTCTTCCTTTGAAAAGAAACATGTACTGTTTGTCACTATCATCCAACATGTGTACTGTATATGCAATCGGATTTGGCCATTAAATATGTTTTAAGTTGTATTTCAATTGGCTTTAAAAAGCATTAAATTAAAATTGAAGTCGATGCATCATTACTAAAAACTTTCCTCTTTGCCTCCCAAGCACTCTCCTCTTTCCCGCATGCATGGAGATACAATTTACAAACAGTGAAATCTTTCAATAAATCACATCACATTCATCCAATGTAGATCCTGTCTGTCAGTCAGCTAACTTTTCCACTCATACATTCAGCAACAACTCTGAAAATCTGTGCACGTTTATGCGTGCACGGACAACGCCTGCATGACCAACGACTGGAAGATGACGGGTAAAACACCCGGTATTAAATGTAGGCAAAAGACGCCGACAGTCGGAAAAAAATGATTGCCATTTGAAGTAAGCCGTAAATGTAGGTCTGCGCTTCTGATAGCGTTTGGCCCTTGAAGCCATTTCACACACACTACTGTGTATACCTTCACAGAAGGGGCAACACTCTCCGGGTATCTTGACGGGATTCTGGCAGCTTTGCTTGCAGGCCATGGCCGTGCAGTGCGGCTCGCCATCCACACACTGGCAGAAGGTGCAGTCGTCTTCTTTCCACTGCTCCTCGTGGGCTCGCAGCTTGTTGTTCACCCAGCAGCTGGCCTTTGTGCTGTCCACTGACAGTAATTCCACATCTGGGAAAAAAAGCAAAGGGGCGACGGGGAGCGAGAAAAATAAAAAACTCATTCAGATTTAAGTGCTCGTTTGCTTTGGCGACCTTGGAGCCGGTTGAAAAGCAATGCATCAGGCCAATGTATGGTGTGTGCCCCTACTGTAAGTAGGAGCCAGGCATATGATACTCCAAGGGGGAGCTAATAAGAAGAGGAAACTGGCCAGACACCAAGAGCTATGAAGAAGACGCTGTTGGATTTGGATGACTTAGGTTCCTGACTTATGAATGGATTTAACTTTGACTGAGGGCTTGGAATGTGACCGTTTCATCATGCGTCCTTGACATCGTTTCATCTTGGTGGGGGTAACGGTTATAAACGCCCGGCTGTGCTGAAAGCTAAAACAGCCAAGGTTTGTTACAATTTGACTACAAAGCAAAGAGAAGTTGAGATGAATAGTCCAAAAGGTCTTCATGGGGAAGTTTTAGGACATTTTGAGAGCTGAGTTGATGTATTGTACTCAAATACATGCTTGGGCCATCAATTTTATTTGATAAGTTAAAAAGCTTTGCTTCTGTTACACAACTTAATGGCACCACACAAAGGTTACTACAGTTAAGCTCTCTCATGACATTTCCGTTACCTCAATTTTTTTTCCCCCACCAAACATTTCTTCAATGGTTGCTCTATAAATCAGAGATACGCATCTTAAAAGCTAGAGGGGGCCATCATTTTTCATCAGCGTTACTTGGGGGCCCACATAGGACCACATACTACCTCACCGGATGGATGACAAAGCTGCGATTTTAAATTATGGGCACAATATGAGCATAAAACCAATACACTAAGAGCGCTTGAGATAATAATCCATCCATTTTATAGAGCCGCTTATCCTCACACGAGTCACGGGCTTGCTGGTGCCTATCCCAGCTTACTCCAGTCAGCAAGTGGGGGACACCCTGAACTGGTTGCCAGCCAATTTCAGGGCACACAGAGATGAACAACCATTTACACAACCAATCACACCTAAGGACAATGTAATATGTCTAGTACCCCTGCCATGGCAGTACCCGGAGAGAACCCACGCAGACTCCACACAGGAAGGCTGGAGTCAGGTGGAATGGAACTCGGGTCCCTAAACTGCGAGGCGGACGTACTAAAGATCAAATTCATTTTTCATCATACATTTCTCACTGCATGTAGAGTATGAAAGATCCACTACCCTAATTACTATGTTTATGCTGCTAATTACCCCCCCCCCCCCCCTTACCACCACCAAAATGAAAATAAAAATGTCGGCCTATTCACACTGTAATATAGGGCAGTGTAAAATCTGGTCTAGGTACAGCTAATACAAAACAAAATTCAGCCCTTGCATATTTGCAATTTGACACTTTCGGATTCATACACTCGCTTATTTGAATATTTTTCCACATTTTGGATTTTATTTTATGGACTATTGTTTCCAATTCCCTGTCAATTTCTGTGAGACATTTTTTTTACTATCATTTTTGAAGATTTTTTTTTTTTTTCTGGAATAAAAGGGGAGGAGGGGAACAGGCCCACTTACACATTACACTTAGCTACGTAATGCAACGCTAACTCTAGTATGTTATTTTCCCTGGCTGGCAACTTCCTCCCGAGCGTGTAGTGCGGTACAGGTGACCTTCTCTTGCTGGAGTCACTGAATTAGGTGTGAAAGAAACTTAATAGTAAGGTCAGTAAATGTGGAAGCCAAATTGGTTGGAGGTGAGGCATGCTAAACTTTGATTGCCCCTCTCTCACGTTCCATTTCAACACCCCTCACACTACTACTGTATGTAACTTCATACCCATGCTACTGTTGTGACATCATGAAGAGTACAAATTGACTCTTCAACTCATCAAGTACAGTATACCTAAGAACTGTTATGACAGATTTTCACCCGGTTGTGAAATTTAACCTAATTCCATATGAGCCAGTTAACATACCAGCTAACCGCAAATGTCCACGTGGTGTGTGAATGGAGTCCATTAAAGTGGATTTATTTTGATCATTGTAATCTACTGATAGTGAATCGTGCCTGAAAATGTGACTCATATTGCATTGCGGTACGGTAATAAGCAACTACAGAAATGCTGTTGCAGTCCACTGGAACTGGGGTCAAGTTCAAACCAATAGCTGACAGCCTTTTTCAGGATTGTTTGACTTTGTATGACATACTATTTTTCACAGGGTAAAATAATGTATCCAAAGCCAATATTTGGTACTCTTTTTCATGATTTCTGTGATGATACATTTCATTTGTGTGCATTTTGTTTCAAAACCCACCTATGCAGACAGGGCAGCACTCGCCCTCAGGAATGTAGAAGTTCTCGCAGTCGAGCTCAGCGCACTCCGCTTTGGAGCAGAAGGAGATTCCTCCCCGGCATTGGCACAGCCAGCAAGGGTCCATGCGGTACACTTCGCCATCGGAGAACTCTTTTCCATTGTGGACACACTTAGGGGAGACTACAGAGAAGAGAACAAAAAATCATGTAATTAACATTAAAACGCCCCTAAAATGAGAATCAGGCAGTACTAGAGTTGGTGAAAAGTCATTTTTATCAACAGCACAATCCACAAAAAATGAATGTCCTCTTTTGGCATACATTGAAACCAACTGGCACTGAAGGACACACTGATGATTGAGGTTAACCATGTAGGTAGGTGCGGTGTGTGTTAGACAATGAATCCAAGGCCACGGGGGAAAGTTTCACTGGGATCTGTCAAGCATTGAAAGAGTGTCAACCGCTTGCTGAACAGCAAAAGAAAACAAAAGTGGTTCTGAGGTTTTGGCAGAAAATGGCTTGGTGTGCTTTTGGCAGGTGCAGTCAATCAATCCTTTCTATTACAATATAAAATGTCTTCTTTGTTACACTATGTTTGGAACACCAAGCATTCAAATGTGAATCATATGACTGTCATGCTCCCCAAAGTCTCAGTCTCGGTTAAAAATTCCAACAAAGTTGCTGCTGATGAAAAGTTGGGTGACTCATCATGGTACGATCTAAAAGGAACACCACAACTACCATCAAATACAGATGAAGCATGTGATCAAAGACCATTTGCAGCCATTGCTTAGTGGCACTTTAGAGGGCAAATAACTGACCTGTACCCCCCCACTACATTTTGGCACCCTATATTTAGATACCAACCACCTAAATGGTGGCGCTAGACACGCTGCCGTCTGTTGATTGGTTGACAGAGATCATACGATCTCCTTTTAAAATCACAGGTTGGTTTTCAAGCTGCTAAGTCACCATCTTTGCAGACCCGACAGTTCACACCCTAGCAGTGGAAACAACTAAATAAGTTGTAACCAGTACTGTGAAGAGAAAAAAAATACAGTAATTAATTAGTATCTGCAATTAATATTTTTAATTTTACCTAAACATTTCTGAGAAAAAAAATCTTTAAAGCAGTGTTTTTTTATTTTTTTATTTTAGATCCATTGTACTATAACGATGTAGGATAACAAAAGTGGCTTCAGTAATGTATTTTCTTGTAACTATTTACCTTCTGCAATATTTGAGACTAGTCCCAAGTCACAACCTTTAGTTTTGGCCATAAGAAGGAATGGTGCTGTTTTCTTTTGTTGAAAATTAACATTAAAACAAAACATTGCCCATCCTACCACAGATTTGCTCAAATCTGGGGTGCTCTTGAGTTTGGCAAAGAGGTTTGCTATGGCTCGCTACATTAGCCTCTTTGTTGCAATCAATAGCAATGGCTGCAGTCGCAGCTGGGCGCTTTGCATTGATGCGGTAGTCTAAACGTGAGCTGCTTATGAGGTAAGCAAGCTTCTCAAAAGTTCAAAGTTCAAAGTTTGCTTTATTGTCAATTCTACCACATGTGCAAGGACAGGCAGAGAATTGAAATTTCGTGACTCTCTAACCTTAGTGGCAAGTACAAATGAGCTAAAGAAAAGTAAATATATATAAAAATAGACAACTCTTACATAGAATGCATATCGGGCTACCTTGGATCAAAGTTCACAATAGGGGCGTTTTTTTTTTTTTTTTTTTAAGTTAAGTTTAGCATTTATTAGATCGACAACTCTAACATGCTCTTCCATTTTCATGTCTTCTGTCAATTTCTCACGCAACAGGAGCTTATTAGGTTTTGCCAAACACAATGAAAACCAATCAATGTCCTTTTTAGGGTGTGACTGACCTTTGTTTTACAACTCCCAACAACTCATGCACAAGAAGCCTGACACAGAAATGAACAGATCTATTTAGCATATAGAAACCATGCGATTAAAAGTTAAGCGATTAAAACTTAGATTAAAGCGGTTGAGAAAAAGAACTATTTAACTAGGACTCTAATTAATTGATTAGAATATATCTGATGATTTGACACCCCTTGTATTATCAGTCACAGTAAGAATCCCCAAAACAAAGTAATTAAACTCATGGTTCTGGACTAAAGCGGAATTCTATGAGAGCAGTTAAGAGTGCTGAGCTCACCCTTCTTGTTCAACATCTACGTAAAGATAGGGAAAACAAGGGCTGTCCTAAACATTTACATCCAAGGTTGAGTAAGATGTCCCAACCTAATTGTCCATCCTCAATTACCCCAAACAAACAAGAACCATCAAGTAACTTCTGTACGCTGCTTGGTTTGCTCTCCTATCCATCTAATCACAAGCGGCCCTCTTTCCAGCCAACAAAGTCTGAAAACAGGTGGAACATGGTGTCACTGCTGCTTCTAGACCCGGACAAATCCACAGCCAACTGGGACAAAATCAGAGCCAAGTGGGCAATGGAAACATGTGAGTCATTCCAATAGCGGACACAATGTGAAAATGAGCGCATGTTGTGTTTAATTCTAGGCTCTGACATAGCCTTGGTCCTCAGAGATTTCTTGTAGGCCTTTTTACCATTTTTTTACGGTAAAACCCTTTTAATTTTTGAGCGATACGCAACAAGATTCCCCGGTTCACTGACGCCGTATTTAATAGAGTAAAAAAAAGCGCTATTATTTAAACAGAGCTGGACAGGGATGAGCGGTGACAGCAAGTTTTGGTGCCGGTCCTCGTCAATGTCTCCGTCTATTGAACTTTGCGTCACGAAGCTCAGGCATGCGTGGCTAACAGACAGTAGGAGCTGCACAAAAGGCATCAAGCCTTATACCCAAAGAGCAGCGGACACTTGTTATCAAAACACTGATCCCACGGCCCCCACGGCTGCCATTCAGGCCCGGCCAGGCTGCCGGGCTCGATTACCCTCCCGACTGGCAGAATGGAGCACATAAAAAGCATTCCCATCAATGAACTGCTGAACCTTTTCCCTCTGGACGTGTGACCAGACAGAAACCCTTTGACACTGCACTTCTGTTGAACAAATTCATAGCCTAAGCACTTTTCTGGTCACTGGGCTTGTTAAGTCCATTAATTCCGGGACATGGCATCCATTTATACATGTGGAAGGGCCAGAATGGAAATTTGTTCTGTTGGTAAAACAGTGAATATTTGTTGAGAGTGCAGAGTAAACAGAGCACTGCCACAGGTTCCCTCCCAGCCTCGTCGGTTCTCTTGGGGTGTGAAACATGAAGCAAGATTTGGAACTTCATGTCAGCTTTCTAGCACTGTTGTGATGCTACAAGGCTGAACAAGGAAAAGCTGTACAAACAGCCGGAAAGTCTTTGGGGAAGTTACAGAAGGCACTCCTTGTATTTCCTGGATGAGCATTACATGAAAAATGTTAATGGTCTTCAGAGGGAATTGCTTGACTCATTCATCTTAGTCAATTCTGTTTAGGTGGCCTGAAGACTGATTACAGTACTTACTTTGGCGCCTGACATCATCAGACACAAGGGTTGTGTTGCATGGTTTTTATTTACTCTCCACACGCTCCGAGAAAATATTCTTAAGCCTGTGTTTGTATCCTCATGAAGATTTCCGATCAGTTACCAGACTATCAACATAGAATTGTCATTAAGGATTATGACATTTATCTAGCCATTTTCAGCCGTGAATAAATGTTTTTCATCATTAATTTGATAAGTGCAGTATTTTTTAAATCATTTATTTAGAAGGAATACCTTAAAAAAAATCAGCTTGCCGTCATCTGTAAATTACATTGCATGTGCTATATATATATATATATATATATATATATATATATATATATATATATATATATATATATATATATATATATATATATATATATATATAATCAGCATATTTTACATATTTTTCAATTAGTTAGATGAATAAACTGTAATCTGTATTTTTTTTCTGAAAGACAAACAAAAAACAGCATTGGCATGAGCCTCAGAAAATCCATATCTGTTCTTCAGTATTTAAAGGTATTAATTGTGCATGGAAACTAATTTAGTTATTAAATTAACAATAGACAAAGTTGGTACATATGTTTAGTAGCCCCTTTATATAATCATGTGCACAGCAGGGCTGCAACTAACAATTATTTTAAAAACTGGGCATGTCTAACTGACAATGCAGAAACATGCAGAAAAAAAATCTGCGTATTATTCATTTAATAATTTGGTTCGTAAAGTCGTATAATATGCCAAAATATTGATAATTTCCTCGAAAGAAAGAACAGACGTTTGTGAATATTTTGGTTTCATGGTTTTCTCTTGACGAGTTCATGAATATTACATGCTGCAATGTAGATTTTTTATTAAATAACCCTCCGTCGACCGGAATCAGCAATTGTGTGTATTTTGCTCACCAGCGGGGATTGGAGCATTAGAGAATAATTGCCTTTAAAAAGTAGCTGAATTTCTCACCTCCTGCACCATAACCACCACCCCCTGTGGGAGAGCAGTCAGAACAATTTATGTAATGTGCAGTTGGGCGGAATTACCTTTCTGGCACTCAAAGACATCGCAGCAGTCTCCAGGCTGACCGCTAGCCTTGCTGAGCGGCACAGCACGCTGTCCGCTTGGGCAATTGGGCTGGCGACACACCCCAAAGTCACAGGTGCACTGGGGCAGGATGGAAGGGCAGCAACCAGCAGGAGGCGTGTAACTCTTGGTCAACACTGAGCCTTTCGGACACGGAGACACCTTGAGAGCAGGACAGGTAACGCTGGAACACCTTAGCTGCTCTGAAATGGACACACATGAAGATGCAGGAGGGTCTAAGCAAGCTTGATTACTGTAAAGCCCACATTAATGTTTAAAGTGACAGTGTATAGAATGTGGTGCCATTTAATGGTGAACTAAGAGAAAGCAATGATTTACAGTCGATGTAATATAATTACAGGTTACTAAACCTACAGTTTTATTTTAAAAAAAAAATCAAGCATACCATTCTGATGTGATGTAACATCTTTTTTGCAAATTAGTGAAATTTATTGTGGGGCTTTGAAATGAATGTACATTTTGTTTGCCACTAGATGTCGCTAAATGTTATACACTGTCTCTTTAAATATTTCTCACTTGCTAAATAAATATGTGAATGGTTAAAAGCCAAGATCTTAACACATTTAGGTTTGGTTTAGAACTGCCACCAGTGATTTTGTAATTATTTGATTAATTGATGAAGCGGATTTTAAATAAAAACATTTGAATTACTAATCTTTTTTGAAAAATAATTTGTTTTCAAATTGACAATGTAAAAGTTTCGTTCATAACAGCCGAAAATGATGATTATTGTTTTCCAAAGTAAAAGGGAGCTGGTTCTCAAATGGTGTATGTTAAACCAACACAATGATAATCAACTATCAAAAAACACTAAAGAAATCGGAGAAGAATGCAAGCCGAGAGAAACAATTCTGAGCCTGTGAAAAATGTTAGGTTTCTGAATGATTATTACTGTAGTTTCCCAAAAATAATCAACGATCAATTTTCTAATCACTTAGTTGCTAATAATTCATTGCCTCACTGTTTGACATTCAGCATCAAGAGTTGTAATTGGGATTGATTCCTGAGCGCAGAACCACTGTTATTCACAGCTTCCAAAGGAGATGGGTCAAATACGGAGAACACATTTCATCTGCTTAAATGTGTGACAGTCAGCAGTATACTTTGGCCAGGTATACTTTACTTAGTTGCCCTTTTAATAAAGAAAAATCCAGATTATACATCACTATACAGTGGACCCCCACTATACAAACTTAATCTATTCCGGGGTTGGAATCGTAAGGCAAAATTGTCGTATGGCGGGCAAATTGGTAACAAAATAGTATAGTAAGTGCTACTTATACATAAAAATACAATTCAATAACATAAACTAAACTAACTAAACATAACTAAACATAAACTAACTAAATAGATATGATATTGTAAGCACTCACACTAGGATTAATATAGTTTAGCATGTCGGCATCTTAGTGACACCGTGACACCGACCAATGGCAGAGCAGCATCTTTGTGACGTGCTGCAGTGCAGGGAGTTTGACGGGGCCAGAAAATGAGAGCAATTTCCTAAAAACACCTGAGATGGAGGCAAAACAACATAAACACAGCGAACCCCTAAGGTCATGACAGTTGTTGATTTCCTAAACCGGGATAAATGCTGTAAAGAAGGGACAAAAACTTCGGCAGTCCACGTTGTAAAGTGAATAAAACGTAAGGCAGGGATGTCGTAAACCACTGTACACATAAAGTCTGGGACCAAAGAATGAACTTAGCGAGAGACAAACCCATTCTGATCAAATGGCAACAGTAGAACCACAAAAGCTCCTTGTGAGCTTACATGTATCAGTACAAGTGTGTGGCGTGTTGGCTCACCTCACACCTCATACGCAGTCCAGCGACCCTACAAAGACGCGACTTCCATTAAGGCTAAAAACCCAAGTTCACATCGCCATCCAACACAAACCCTACACACAGTCATTAGATCCCACTTCAGTCTGTGACAGCTTTACGGCATCCTGTCAGGGAAACGAGGGCGCTACTTTAGACGTGACAAGGCGCTCGCTTACTCCGTCAAAGGGGTGCCGTATCCCACCCAGCGTGACTGAACTGGATCACAATCCAACAGCTCCACAACAGACCTTTTCTTCTTCTTCTCACTCTGCTTCACTTGGCATGTGTTGGTCTATACATTTGCCAGAGCCAACATAATAGCTCTGATACCCCTTGCAACAGATGCGATGGGTGCAGGGCCACTGCAAATCTAGGCAAAGGGGCTGAAAGGGTGTATCTTGGAGACTGTTCAGGAAAAGAAAAGTGGAAGGCCTCTCTGTACCAACATTGTTTGAGAATACAATCTACCTTACCGAGATTGGATTACTCCAACCAAAGGGACATTGCATCTATTCTGGTTCTCAGTGCGTTGGTAATGTATACAGCACTGGCAGAGAGCGGGACTGGGAGCACAGACTCATATTCTGTCCTCTGTTAATCACTTTGTGAGGCATCTTTGCAATTTGCATTTGCAAACATTTGCTTGTACCTTATGAAAAAATAATCAACATTTTTGCCCTATTTTCTGGTGTTACCGACCAAATCAGTAACCGATTTTTACTTATGCTATTGCGTAATCAATTTTAAATAATGTCCTGTTGTTGATTAAAGGGGTGGAAATTAGAATGTATATCAGATGTTTTAACCAAAGATAAAATAACTGACATATTAATCAATTATTCAAATAATGGCCTATTGCCAGCTGGGGCACCAGCATGCCTGCGCCCCTTGTGAGGATAAGCGGTTTAAGAAAATGGGATGGATGGGACAAAATTTGCCTGCAATGAAAGAGGGTAAAGCCCACACTCTGACACTGTGTGATATTTTGCAAAGGTTTGGTTGTACATTTAGTTCGTGATGGACGCCCAAGTCTGAAGGGCGCTCAATCTGTTGACTCTATGGTGCAACATGACTCCACCTGAGGATTTGTCTCATCCCTGATATTTAAAGAACTATCAGAGAAGCCTTCGAAACTTAATCAATGAAATAGGGCAACAGAATGGGACATTGGGTTTACTCCAAAGCCCCGATAACCTGGAACCAAAAACCTAGTAACACAGTCTATGGTGAGCCGAATGAACCATCGGAGACTATAGACTCACTCCAACTTTAAATTAAGATGATTCAGCCTCAGAGTCTAGTCGCATTGCATTTAAGGTGCTTTCAGAAAATGGGCACAGTCATATTGACTGCTGGATTTAGACTGGTTTGCCGGGTACCGAAAGATGAAATTGAAGATTGGAAAAATACAGTACATTCATTTACTTTTTGACTTTGATGAATAGAGCAGGAGTGTGATGTACAACATCTTTACTGTACGTTTTATTAAGGCCGCATGCAAAGATTGAGGACTGCCACAAAGGCCTCATTGAAAGGAGTCCTAGAAATTCAGGGGAAAGCCCTGTATTCAATGATTTTTGGACTCATTCCTATGGTTAAATAAACGTCTTGGACTCTGTGATTGGATTACTTACAATGAAGTCTAACGCTGGCTGCCACACATCGTTACAAGACTGGTTTTTCACATGAGAACCTCATGTGGCACTAAGTCATAGAAGAATGCCCTGGAATGATCTCCTTGTGCTCTGAAAAACACTTTTGAGGTATTCCATGTCTACTAGAGAATGTTGATTAGTCTTTCACGCTGATAATGGCTGGGGTTAAAGTGCACTGGGAAAAGCAGCTGTCAGACGTACTATTGTCATTCAAATGAACAGAATAAATAGAATCCATTTGCAAAACTGTCAGTCCCTCGCGCGTCTAATTAATATAATTTTCTAGCTGGCACGTTTTCAAGCATAATAGAGGATGGGAAAAGTCAACAACTAATGGATTTTGTTTTGTTTGTGTTCTCTCGCTGAGCATGGATGGCTGTAATTAGAACCATTTTTTGTATTATAATGGTGGCCATACTCCACTTTGCACAGACACAAAAGGCCTGATTTGGTATGCTTGATTAGGTGTCTCAGCTGAACTCACATTTTGTGCCTTTGTTCAACAACACAGTGGCAAGGAAGAATAGAAAACACTAAGGCCAGAACATAATCTGCAGGAATAAAAAATAAACCGTCACTCCAACTCACAGGCATCCACAAAGAGATGTGAAGCTGGTTTTGGAGGAGCTAGGATAAGAAAATTGCGCCATTACCACAGAATGAGCTCTTTTGTCAACAATGCGTATTTCTGGCATCTCAGCAGCTCATTGAAAAAAGAAAAACATCTCCTTTCTAAATGTTTTTTCGTCACTCCCCACCAGGGCACAAGGCGAGCAGTCTTTCCCCAAACCAGAGCGCTTCATCCAGGCAGAGGAGACTTGTGTTGACAGCCTCCGTTTACTCATGGAAAAAGTGCACAATGCGAGTTCTGTTCACCAACTGACTTTGGAAGCAAGTCAGCAGAGAACAAAGCTGTCTCAGTCCAGCTGCCCTCCGTGGATTTCTGGCCTATCCTAAGGTTTTGTAAAGTTGCTCCACAATGGGAACACATCAGGCCGTCTCTAGTGTAAAACTGTGGAGGCCTGGCTTTATGCCCAACGAAAAGTTACAACTGGGAGACTTGCCATTGTTTTCTGTGTGTACGAGCAAATCTGAGAGAAGCCAACGGAGCGGGATGCTTAGTGGAGAAACTGAGACCATGGCTTGTGGATACCGTAGTCAACAGACAACCAGCTATTTGGAGAATTGTACTCATCCATTATCTGAAGAAGCACTACTAAAACTGTAACTGTCAGGTTTGAATGGGCGAAAGATGAGGAACCATAGTTAAGCTTGCTCTATGTTTGCAAAGTCAACGGCAGGGAAGGAGCAGGACTTCTATTATTTGCTTTAACACTAGTACCTTTTGGGCTGTCTTAAGAGAATTCTGGTTTACTTTTTGCCTCTGTATGGTTCCGCTGTGAAATAAGTAATTCAAAATGACTGCAAACCATACCAACTGAGGTTGAAATCAAATCAGCCTTGATAAGAAACAAATTGGGAAAAAGATGAGACTGTTGGTTTACATATCTTATACTGTATGTGGTGATATTAAGAGAATAATTGCGACCAATTAAATATAGAGTCAAAGCGTGTTTTTTTGTTATCTTTTCAAATAGCGTTAACCTAAAACTCTAACTTTATGCTTTCTGTATGCAGAATATGCATTGGGCTTCTTGTGCTTAAATTGTTGGGGTTGGAAAAGAAAGGTCAATCATACCCAGATATGGATTGATTGGCTGTCGTTGTGTTTGACATAACCTCTTGTTGTGGGTGGGGGGGAAGTTCAGGAGTAGAACTAAGATGTGAAAATGGAGGAGCATATGACAGAAGTCAGTCAAATGGTAAAATTAACTTTAAAAACGCCCCGACGACATCTTTGATAAAGGTAGAGTGATATGTATTCTTTGTATTCTTTGAAGGAGCTCAGGTTTAGCTTACAACATAAATGCAAAGCAACCAGCCTGGACATTTTTTTATGTTAATTTATAATTATTTGGCAAATCCTAAAAAAAAAACAGCACCAACAACACAAAAGGTTGTAGCCAGCATTTGGGACTAGTCTCAAATGCAGCAGAAGGTAAATGGTTACAACTACTTTTTTTATCGTTAATGTATGTTAATGTTTTGATCTGACACCCATTCACACGCTGAACTGGATGCCAGCCACTTGCAGAACACACAGAGATGAACAACCATCCACGCACCCAATCACACCTCAGGACACTTTAGTGTGACTAATACACCTGCCCGGAGAGAACCCATGCGGGCTCAGGGTGAACATGCAAACCCAACACAGGAAGGCAGGCGTAAGGTGGATTTGAACTCGGGTCACTGAACTGTTAGGTGGACATGCTAACCACTGCATCTCTGAGGCACGCCCAACAATAACACAATCTACTTAATTTAAAAAACTGATTGAGGGCTTTTTATAAGAATTTTTTTAAGATGAGATTAAAATAACATTAACATATAACATGGATTAGTTACAGGTCTTTATTTATTTCTCAAAATTTTAATCTTTTAACAGCAATAATTTATTGATAGTAAAGAGCAGCAGGCCAAAATTCTGTTTTAATGCTATGACAGGAACAATGTGTTTTCTTTTCAAATTAATGGGACAATGTGTAATATTTAGACAGTTAATTCATTTTAAAAATCCACTATAATCTTCAACAAGGTCTACATAAATGTGTTCTATCAAATCAACATTTTTTTCTCTATATAATCATAGGTCTAGTAATCGCTAATTATATTACATGGGGAGTTCATTTTCTTTTTGCTGTGGAGCTAAATACTATTAATTTCACCAAAAGCAATAAAGCAATCTATAAACAAGAATATTATCTATTAAAATCATATAAGTATATTTAAAACGGTATTCTTGTTAACATAAAGAGAAGAAAAAAGAAGAAATTATAAATCAACTTAGAGCAACTGTTAACTACTTTTTTTTACAGCATTTCTAAAGGTTAGAGTTAAGTGTAAAAGAGAAGAAAAACTAAGAGCATCATTGGGCATAAAATTAAAAAAAAAAAAAAAAAAATTATTATATTTTTATTATAATTACACTTCACATGGCAAAAACAAAGTATTTTCCCTGGGGTCATCCCTAATCCTAACCCATTGTCTCCCGCACTCCCAGGGAGGCCGCCCCACTATTTGAAAAGAACTGAATTAAGAACACATTGTGTTTATGTTACTCTCTCTTTAGCCAGTTACAGCATTTGGGTCACGCTATATTGATTAATCCATTAAAAAGAAATCTTGCGTGGTTTCGGGCATGTGCTGTCGTCGCGAGTTAACGTTTTAGAGTCATTGTCCATCAGACTGCTAAGCTAATATTGCTAACTCCAATTTATGTGCATTCTACTTAGTTGTGGTGCTGAGCTGTATCAGCGGCCCATAGTTTTACCTCACCGGTAGCGCTCTACGCTGCTAACCTGGATATTTGGCCACAGACTTCGCGTGTTCTCTCTGTATTGCATGGATTTACTTCACTTTCCCTGGATTTCTCACCCATTCCAAAAACATCCAGGTTGGGTTTTTTTTAAGACTTGAATGTGAGTGTGAAAGACTGGTTGTCAGTATGTGCTCTGTGAACATAATGAAGACAAGCTGTATTGAAAATGGATGAATGGATGTTTATTGTAGTTACAGTTTGCACGGCTGCACCATATTAAGCTATGGGATAGCTGGAAAATATTAGAAACTCCTCTGTGTATGATGTAGTGAGGTTCAAAAACACTCCAGACGATACCCTAAATAATAATCAGAAATATTTACAAATATTTATTGTCAACCAAGAGAATTTCCTTTTGATCATTTGTTCTATGCGGCCTCGCTATGACCATGGTATTATATAAATGTATGATATAAATTAGGCAGTGAAAGCCACCTGTTTTCATCCAACATGGCCATTTTGCTGTATGCTGTCGACTGAAAGTAACATCAGAGTTGCTTGAGGCTCAGATAATGAACTGTTATGTCTCAGCTTGTGAAGGTCATGCCCAAATTCACAAAACAGGTGGGCTATAACTGGTCACTATCTGAGCAACTACGATGTAGTTTTCAGTCGACAGCTAGGAACAAAATGGCCACCCTCTAAATTTTGCTGCCTAATTTGTATTCCATAACTGCAATATTCATCAGAAGATATCTTTGAAAAATTCAAGGGTTGAAATCCCCTTTAATTCTTATTGTCCATCGAGCAACATTAAGATTGTAAGTAAATTCAAAAATGTTGATCGCTGTTAATATCGGTTGCTATGGTCATGTGTTTTTCACCCTTGTCATTTCTATATATTAATCATCTTTGTCATATTGGTGGGTCCTGTATTTATTGTTGCGGTTTATTCCTTGATTTATCAGTTGCTATGGTCCTTTAGTTTGCTTTATTATGTCATATAAGATTAATGTCTAGTAGGATTTTAGTTCTAACTTCTCAATGACGCGTTGCGGTTATCGTATCAAGCTGTCTTTCAAGTTTCTGCTCCTCACGTGGCATTGCTCGTGCTTTCTCTTGTTTGACGGAAGGTGTACGTAATGTAGCCAGCGAGTGTAACATGTGTACTCCACATCAGTGATATGAAATAAATAACAGTCAGGGTATTAAAACTGACCAAGCGACTGGCAATATGAGATTGTAGCAGTGGCTGTGTGCTGTAGCTTTAAAGTGTATATTTGCTCATACTGCTATCTGTGAGAGACTGATAAGGCTCTATTATTATGTGCTGCCAATTGTATGACTACTCTAAACATTGTTTGAGCTTATTCATATCAGCAAGAAAAAGGAGGGGAATTCCTTCCAAATGGCAGTCAGAGGCCTTATCAGGAATTACACATAAACTTTCCTTGTGTGTAAAACGACCCGATACCACCCTTCTAAGCGACGGGCCTGACAGAAAACCCTCATCAAAATGTTTGGCTTCACTTGCCATTTCCTATCTTTCAGTGTCTGCCTTCACCCCCTCCACTCCTTACACTTATCACGTCCTCTTCGGTCCCGGACATAAGGGAGTGTCTGCTCACCATGTTGCCTCAAATCAAACGTTTGCAGCAACGTTACGTCAACGATTTGTCAATCAGTTGAGAACAAGACTGCGGTGAAAATACAGTAAGAGATGTAACAAGGTGACTGAGCCCTGGTGGTAGCAAAGGGGCAATAATATGAGGGAAAGTGTCAAAACAATGAAAGTTTAAAGCAGGGAGAAACTTTGCGCATGGCATGTTGCCAGCAGTGTAATCTTCAGTAAAACATCGCTACACAGTCCACTGTAGAGCTGTCAATATTATTTGATTGAAAGACAACTAATCGATTATCAAATTCATCAACAACTGCTTTTATAATTGAGTAATCAGGGCCATAATTAGTAATTAGTAATTAGGGCCATTATTTAACTTAAATTGGCCAAAACCTCCTTTTTCAGCATGTCAACAGTACTTTTTTAAATTTCTTTCACGAAAGTATGCTGATTAACTTTTAGTTTGGGATAATGATGACTGAACCTGTAATTGAAAGAGTTTCGAAAGTGTTGGCGAGTAAACATCAATCCCTCCTGCGTGATATTGCTTGATTGTTTAATTTTTAATCACTAAACAATACCAAATAAAAAACTGAAATTGGTTAAAAAAAATAATTGGGATAAATTTGTTTTGTAATTATTTTGTATTCATCTTAATCGATGGAATATTCAATAAAATAATCATTTCTAGTTACAGCCCTACTTGTAACTTTTTAATTTCTATAGTTTGAGATTTATAAAAATTGTGACAGCTTTTCATTGAACTTTATTTTCATAAAAAAAGTACTACCTAAAGTTTAACTTTTTGTACAATTTTTAGAATTTAGAATTTTCTCGTAAACTAATTATTGTTCATTTTTTTCATCACTAAACAGTAATAACTATACAAGAATAAGTGGTGAGTAGAGTGATTGGGAAAAGCCGTTATGTCATGTATCTTAATCTAAAATAAAGTTGTATTGCATTATTTGATTTATCCATGTTATAGTCATGGATTAAACAATAAAAAACAAACAATAAAAATTCCTTGATAGTGATAGCCCTACTCGTTTTGTTTGTATTATTAACATTTTTTTCTTTTTTAACGCCAGGAAGTAGTGACCAGATCAATGATTTTCCATACTTGGTAGCAGCCGACCATTTTAATCAACTTTTTAATTGTTTCTTTTTGCCAGTGTAGTATCATGCCACGGGATTTCTCAAGTACCGATGGAATAATCGATAGGGACAATCCTACTTGGGATGCTCACAAAAGGGAGCAAGAATTCCAATCTGTTGCGGCTGCGAGAGGAGGTAGCTCTTAATGGAAATGTCTGGCTGAGCCACAGAGACAGACTTGATAATTATCACACACAGACATGTGCATGAAGACAGACACACAGGTTGAAATGCACACATCAAGTATACAATATCTACTGTACAGTAGCCGCAAGGAAGCACGTTTGCCTCTTAAAGTGTGTGTGCGCGTGTGTGTCATAAGCTGGTGAAAAATGTTGTTTACCCTTTTCACTGGTGCGAGTTAAAACTGTCATCAGTTGGGCTTTGGGATGAAAGTTCTTGCATTGTCACTGCAGGTTTTAATAACGGTGCTTTAACGAACATAACTTCCTGGGGGAACAACCAACTACTATGAACTATGAGTCACAAAACAAAGGTTTGTTTTGTTTTGACTCTAAGTCTCCACATAGCCAAATGATTATGGTCATGTGAACATTTACAAGTGTAAATAAAAATAATTCTGCCTCTTATATTCACAAAGTAAAATATTCCTGTTTCAGAATGTTCTTTTGTCGTTTTAATCGATAATATGAATTTAAAAAAAACAGGTTTTAATTTCCATCTTTGTAGTAAAAAATAGGATTTTTTTTTTTTTTAATGATTTGTTTGCTGGTTTGGTCCATAGCATTTCAGCGTTTCCCAGAGTAAAAGGAGATGTTTGCAAATTACTTTCTTATTACTGCTTTGGGGAATAAAGTACTAAAGTAATCATTTATTTTCGGTAACTAATTAAATCAATTACTTTAGACAACTCAGTATGAAAGCTGAAATGATTAAAGAGGTAATTGATTAACTTAGGTAGCGATGTACCAAAGTAATCAATCACTTTAGGTAAGACTTGATTACCTCTTTTACCAGCCATTTTTAGACCCTATTCTTAAAAACAACAAGGATCACATAAACTATTAATCGAGAACAAAAACATTTCTCACTCAACCCTTTACGGGGCACAGCTGCTTCTTTTAGCTTAAACAGGAAAAAACGCCCCTTATTAGGCACATGTTTCTTTTTTTTTTATTTTAATAATAGGCAAGAATTTTCAGGCCTGTTTAGACTGTCGTCTGGAAGTAGCTGCTGTGCCAAGTAAATCATCTATTAGTTATCTAATTAATTAATCGTTGCACTTCTAATTTTGTTTGATAATTGTTTAGGATTATGCAAGAACTGGTTACCACTCTTCTCAGGTATGAAGCTATACCGCTCACAATAAGTTGGGGATACTTTGAGTGACACACTGGTATTTGTTGCACTTGAGAAATTTTGGGGGGAAGCGAGGCAATTGTATTGGGGTGATAGGCACACCACAATTAGTGTTTTCCACTAATTGGTCTCGTTGACTGGAGTTTGACACATTTAGGCCTTAAAGGGTTAATGCAGGATAACATAACCGCTCCACAATTACACACGCGAGTTCAAGCTGAAGGTTACCTGCGGCTTCTTGGCACTGGCTGCGGTTGATGTAGGCAAAGTGGTGGCTGCAGCTCTGAGACTCGCACACACAGCCGTCCACGGTCAGGTTACAACCAGAGAACATGCAAGCTGGCTTGGATGGCCCCACATACTTCTGCCTGTGTCTGTCCCGGGGCTCTTGGTTTCGATCCGCTGGAAGGACCCGGCCACGGAAGCGCACAACAGTCATCAATGAGTCACAAAAAACAGAAGTCTTCACATGTTAGTCATCACCACAATATCTAAGTAGCGTTAGTCACATCCGAGTAACATCTGTTGCGGATTAAGACGTCTTTGACTTTGAAAACTACTTAAGTGTAAAGTGGGAGTGGGTGGCTCACCTAAATGGGCTTTCATGCAGGTCTCGTGGTCGGGGTAGGTGAAGGATGCTAGGCAAGTGTGTCTGGCATCACATAGACATTGACCTTCTTCTCGGTCGCAACCCGTTGTCAGGGGGCATCGCTTGTCTTCCAGGCCAGCCTCTGGATGGTTTGGAAGCACTGCAGATAAGAGTGGAGTGGAAAAAGGATGAGGGCACGGAACATGAGCTCGGCACTTGCAAGACACAGGGAGTGGACGAGACCTTGATTTGCTAAGCTACAATCTACATGTGTCCCATTAGGTGTGCCCACACTTACCCTAATGGGCATGTTGCGAAAGCCAACTTCAAAATAAACACACCAAATTATACATGAACGACAGGGCAATAGTCGTGGCAGGTTATATTTTGAAGTTGGCCTTCCTGGCTGTGTTAGCAAAGATGCAAGCTTGAGTCCTTGCAATTGCTACCATCTAGCAATACTCTCCATTTTTATGGTCATCACGTCACGTCTCTACCAACACCAACACTCCAACATGAAAAAAAAAAAAAAAAAAAAAAAAAACACTAATCATTTACAATGTTATTGCATGGCACAAATCTCCAGTGATACCAAACACCATTGGACACAAAATGTCTGCTCTTGAATTCAACGTAAATCTCTAAACAAATGTAGACTTTCTAACAATCTAAGAATGATGGTGGTGAAATGACTTAGATATTTCACTTAATTACAATAATTGGGCAATCTAGTCAATTACCGAATCAGATAACTAAGCTTTTCATTGTCGATTTCAGTCAAAGATTTCCATTTTGGTGCATCCCTAGTAATTCATAAGTTTACTAGACATCATTTGCTCGTGGCCCCTTTTGTAACTGGCAACACATTACAGCTCGACAGCTACTAAAGTGGCAAGCGTAATTCTGGGTTGCCCTTCTTCTTCCCTCCTTGTTGTGCCGTGCTACTCCAGCCATTGAAGCCATTTTCTTGCTTTTGTTCCACAGCGTGGGGCACTCCCAGCGATTGAATCCCTTCTGCTTCTGAGAAACGCCTCCTCTGTAGTCTTGTAGCAAGGCCACTTACGCCAAACTCTTGACAACAGATGCGCTGCTTTTGCCAGGCACGCCTCTTCCACAGAGATGGTGAATTCAAGCTGAGCCACCAGTCTTCACAATAGCATGGAGGGAATGACGGAGCCATCAGCCACATTGGTGAATAACCACCAGAAACGGCAGGATTAGCACGGGCCCTCATATACACATTAGCCATAGTGTTCCTTTCCTATGAATGCATGACTAAACACTACTGCATACAGCAAATTACCCTTTTTCATAGTTGTCAAAGATCAGCAAGAACGGCAACAGAGTAAACAGGATGAGACAAAGTGTGACGCTTTCCCAAGCATGTGGCTCCCATGCCTCATTAAAACAACGATGAAGCGCAATTTGAGCTTATTTTAACGCTCTGGCTTTACTCTCCCAAAAAGTTGGAATGATCCAAACTGCTCTGCAAATCGCATTTGAAATTGTCTTAAATACTGTGATTTAAGGCTGCAACTAATGGTTGTTTTAATAATCGATTCATATGTTGATTAGTTGATTAATGAAATTATCAGTCTGAACAAAGTTCTCTTTTACATCCTTTTTATTAAAAAATGAGACATTACTTCAAACTGACAGTGAAATATCATAAATTCAGTTACTGGTTTGATCATCAAAAATGAAAAGATTCATTTGATAATCCATTAACTGTCTAGTTTATCGATTAGCTCCTTTTTATTCTCAGTTATACAGTAGTTCTATTGGACTTATCTGACATAAAATCCTAATCGAGTTTTAATTTGAGGTGCAATGATGAATCAACAAGTAATCATTTATCAAGATAACCAATAGTTATGGACAATAAATTATTTATTTATAAAGAAATTGTCCAAATACCCTAATGTCATGCTCTCACCAGTAAATAGTCTACTGTACTTCTTTAGTCTTTTATGAAAGCAGACAATCGTATTGACTCAAAGTAACACATTTACAAACCTCTGCTTTTACTTTAAAAAGCAGTGATCAATATTTCAGCTAATTTTGTGACCTTGTCGTTCAAGCCGGTAAAACCAATGATAAAAGTTGGAACAGTGCACTGGCCGTTTGAGAAAAAAAAAGTCCTGTTTTTGTACACGTGGTGGAAATGAAAACATATTTTTAAAAACCAGACACATTGATTAATCAAGAAAGTAATCAAATGAATCAATATTTTTAATCATCATTAGTTTTAATGAGCCACTGTGACTACGAAGACAAGCATACTTAAAAGCTCTTCGGGCAAGTTCCGGATGCTTATGTTGATGATTGCCGAATGACGACATATGCTAAGGAGCCTTGAACTGCGCGTGACTGAACGAGGGGGCCACGTTACCTTTATTCAACCCCGGTCAGTCTGCGCTGTTAATAGCTCGCGCAGTCAGCCGGCGAAATTAGTCTTTGCAATAAACCAAACCAAAAACCCTAAGATTTGCTCTCACCTTGAAATGATCCTGGTCTCAACATTTTTTCCATCTTAAGGTTTTCCTACGCGCCGGCGAGGTGTTTTCTTATGAAATGGTAGGTACAAAGGTGCCCGTCTGTATGGGAGTGTTGCTTCATGGCACTTTCGAGAAGCATAGAAGGAATCCAAACAGTCTAGTGTTTACACAAAGCCTGCCTGACCAGCGTCTGGTCTGACCCGGTTATCTGGGATCTGGCCTGGCATGACTCTGGCCAAGGCCCGTGGCTTCGTCCCAGGGGGATCCCTGGCTCAGCCGCTCAGTCTGCTTGTCTTGGCATCCACGCTCGGGATGAGAAAGCTGACCTCTAGAGGCCCTCTGGCTGATAGGGAGCTAAAAAGGAAGTCTTTGAAACATTAGATAATAGCTGAGGAAGGGAGAAGGAAAGGCATGTGAACGCGGACCAAGTGACCGTCTACGCATTCTGCTACAACTTATGCAAAGTTGAGGAAAAGAAATGTGGGAGGGCCAACGTTTGGACTTGAGAACTTCCAAACAAATCATTTCGCAGTGACGACTGGATGGTTTTCACCTGCCTGACAGGCAGATCACAGATACTGTAAGTCAAGAGGTCCTGATGACTATCCTTTGAAGCATGTCGTTGTATACTCAAGACGCGGCATGCAAACGGAAGGGGCTGCATTACTTTCGCATATTTTGCATATTTTGTCTGCACTCTTGGTAGACAATTTATCTGAAGCGGTGTTTTCTTTTACAAGCAACATTTTCTCAGACTAATGTCATCATTTCTGTTTATTATCCCTTCAGAAAACACGGAATGAAGTACTTGCCCAGCCATATTTCAATAACAGTGCCCTCTTTAACAGGAGGAATGAACAATTACAAGTAGGGCCTGGGTCAAAAACATCTTTTTTTTCAGTCATGCTCTGTGTTTATGATTTTAACTCATTTACTGCCATTGATATGTATATTTGTCAAATACGATTTTTCAACAGGATTGGGACGGGAGCGTCCGATGCTACTCCACTGTGTTTCAACTTCAAACTTGAAAATAACTTGACTGATGCATAATCATTATTGATGCCCCATTCTAAATCAGTGCAGTTTGTGAGTCCATGAAAACAGCTCTATTTATTCCAACCTACTTTTTTTTGCTACTGCTGACTATAAAAGAATAGAAAAAGGCCAAATCTTATTAATTTCTCATGGTGAAAGGAAAGAATGTTATCTCATTTGCTAGGTAAGGTTTGAATATATTTCCTGAAAACAATCTCGTGTGTTTCTAAAAAATGTCAAAATGCTCTAAGATGGCTAACAGTAATTGAAATCACTGAAGTAATAAACCCAACAAATATTCATTTAAACAGATACTTATTTAGCAAATTTCAGCAGTAAAAGGTTTGTGCACGATTGATAAAAACATTTAAATGTAGAATTAACTCATTCAATCCCAATGATGTATTTATACATCTTTGCAGAGTCCACCCATTCAAAGCCACACACTTATTCACATTTTTTTCTTTCAACTATTATGCTAGTGTCTGAAAATAATAGCAATGGATGACTTAATACCTTTCCAAACATCCCGCTATTTGCTAGAAACTACACGTCACATATGTTCAAGGCTCAGTCAACGACCAATCATGGCTCATCTTGCGAATATCACATGACCAAAACCAGAAAACCGGAGAGCCACGATTGGATGTTCCCTGGCCTAGAGCACATGTAATGTCAGGGATCCATTGGAAGATAATGAGACATCTTGTAGAAAAACAAAAATTAAATCAATAAGACCCCTATTTATCGATTTCCAGCATTAAAAAGTTCATATTTGTCTGTAATAGGTACAATTTTTTTCATGTATAATGAATAACTTTCAAAACACATTTTCCATGGGCCATCAAGGCTTACCTTTTTTTCTGGGTTTGGTCATGTGATGCTCCCAAGCTGAGCTGTGATTGGTTGTTACCTGAGTTTTGATCACTTGTGATGTCATTTTCAGTTGACAGACTGATGTGAAAAAACTGTATTTTGAAAGGTTTTAACAGTAGGTGAAAAATAACCATTACAATAATTACATACACAAGATCAACATTTTAGTGTTGAAAATAGCTAAATAAGTAAAGTCAATATTTAAAGAAAGTTTGATTTATTAAAATAAATAAATCTTGCGCAAAATGTTGAGACAGTTTACTGATGTAAATCAGTTTTAATGTAAACCTAACATAGATAGCTTGTGCATAAATTGCTTAGTTGCCACATTTAAATAATTTGTAAATATTCTAAATACTGGTCTGTTTTGTAATCCGCCTATCCAGCATTCAAGCCCTTGATTTAAATAAATGAATAACCAGTGATCTATTGCCCAACCCTAATTCCAAGATTATATAAAACAGTATTATAAAACGGCATCCTACGCAAGGAACATGCAGGGCATCATACCTTTGCTGTTCTAAACAGACACATTGTGACCACCCCAAAAAAACATCACCAGCCACTCAAGCAGGGGATCAGAAAGTGGAAACATTTACCCCCTATTGCTGATTGCAGGTCTAATCACTTTAAGACCTTTGGAGCTTGAGGAGGGAAATCTGGGCTCAGTCTTCAGCAGCCTGCCTACCGTGGCCCCTGAAAACATACCGGGAGGTGTTGAATCACCCCCATCTAGACCCTCAGACCGTGTGCATGTGTGTGTGACTTGAGGGTCAGCAGCACGCTCCAAGAAGCCTGGAGCCACCGGACCAGAGCCACAAGTCAATCAGAGCAGCCATTTGGCAAACGCTGAGAGCTGTCAGTCCTCTTCTATCCTCTCCAGGCTGGACAGAGTGCAGGTGAAGGGTCTGGTTGCTCGCTACCTCATTTGTTGTGGATGTGACCCCCCACACATTGCTTTGAAGTGCACCAAGTTCCATAAACACCGCAGAGTGTGAGCACATCACAACAGTAATGCAGCTTGGCTGTAGAACAAATGCTCCAACTGCCATTTCCTCTAATTTCGCCCCATCTCAGTTGACAACCTTGTGAGCTATTCGACAGCAAGATTTTGCCAGATCTTGAGTGCATGTAATTCAATTTGCCTAACATATTACCACGCTCTGTACTGAAAAGGCACTCAAGTCTTAAAGAAAAGAACAAGTACTAGAACCTGGAAAGTGTGCTGGCAGGGAGGAGCCTTTTCAAACTGTGGAGCTGCTCCAAACCGAAAGCAGGCACACACTCATACTACTGCCAGGACTAGATGGGGTGATTCAAATAATGTAGAGCACTCGCTTGAGGCACAAGTTCCACGAAATAGCGGTACAACCTGAGTTAGTTTGTGTCATTATGTCTATTATTGAACTCCAGCTTGTTTATATCGAAAAATGTTCTGGAACGATTTGAGGCTTTTATCTCAGTGACAGGTACAGTATGAGCCACAGATACAGCTTGGATTCACATTAGACATAGGACTAATCATTGGACTAAGCTAAGTAAATGTCAAGGGTCCGCAAATCACATTTGAGAGTAGTCATGAACTTTTTCTGAGGGTGCATATTTCATTTCAATATACGCTATACCTACACAGTAAAGAACTACTACCTAAATCCCTTTGCAACTGTTTGTTACAGTGTCAATGGGATATGCAGCATGAGGGTTCTATAAAGGTAAATTGTACCCCACACGGAACAATGAAACATTTTTCCGGATGAAACCAATTTTGCGTGTCCAATACATACCGTGCATATTTTTGGAATGTGGGAGGAAGCTGGAGTGCCCGGAGAGAACCCACGTGGGCATGGGGAGAACATGCAAATGCTTCACAGGAAGCTGGGATCAAACTCAAGACCTCTGAGCGGTGAAGCGTATGTGTTAACCACCCTTCCGCTGTGCTACCACTAATACTTCCTAGAGAACTAATAATTGTACTCTTAATTAAGTTGCAAGTACTGTATCCTATGCTGTTATATTCAAGGGACCTAGCTCAGTGGTTCTTAAATGCAGCTGTGAGTACCCCTGGGGGTACGTGAGATTTTGGCATGGTTTCCGCAATTATCAGCAAATCTGATTAAATGCTTCAACAGGAACAGTACAATTTCAAATTAAGAGAAAAAAATCTGGAACATGAAGCAGCTCATTGTGAGTGCAATGCTGTTGTTATGGTTGACTCCTTAGCAAATAGTTGCATGCCTTTGATTTATTTTAAAGCGATGAACATTGTCAGTAGGGATGCAATTATCCATCAGATAGACAGAAAGAAAATGGAATATTTTGCACAAACTATATTTTGCTTAATTGCTTACCGATTTATGCCTAGAGGTACCTCTACCAATGCAGTTTCAAAGTTTATAAAATCAAACACGGATGGCACTCTGTTCTAAACCTTTTTGATCATCCAAAAATAGTTTGCTATGCTTGCAGATCTAACCACAAATATTGTCTAAAAAGCTCGAGCTAAATAGAAATGACATAACGTGCAGGATCTTCACTTACGTTTACAGACCCCAATTTCAGGAATGGCGGCACCTCCAGTGGAGTTGACAGAGGCACATGTGAGCCCGAGGGAACAGTAGCCGAGGCTCCAGTCCGGCCCCCCGCACGGCTCCCACTCCAGGCGGGCGCAGTGATCGCAGCACCCGCAAGGATCTTTGGCCATGATCCGACCACCATCGCAGCCTTGGGTTTTGGCAGGGCATGTCCGGAGGTGGCACGGCGTGCACTCGTGAGCTTCGAGCACCCGATTCGCGCACAACACAATCAACCACAAAACAGTCCTCTTGAGAAACATGTTTTTAAAAAAAAGAAATTAAGAAAATTGAATCCCTCCAAAAAATTAAAAAAATAAAATTAAAAAACCTCCTGTTGTCAGTATTAGCAAATGATAAAGCAGCCAAGACGCACACACGCTAAAATAAATAAATAAAAAGTTAGTGTGAAGTCCTCAGTCTATCCTCACCGCCATACTTCAGTGGCACCACCAGTCAAATGAAAACGCACGTCCCCAAAAGCTCATGTGATGAAACAGGCAAGAATCCTAAAGCTCTACTCGGACCTGCCGCTGCTGCTGCCTGCCTGCCTGCCTGCCTGCCTGCCTGCCCGCCTGCTTGCTGACAGCCTCACACAGTGAACCAAACTGAAAGCCAATTTGAAACGGCGTGCGTTTAGAAATTAGCGGTGGAACCCTCCCCCTGACTGACACCGGTACCGACCAGTCACGTGGAGCCAAAGGGAAGGGAGGACCGCGGCTCGTGAAGCGCGTGTCTGTTGCGCAATGATGCTGCACCGAAGAAGAACTTTGAATGAACTCAAGAAGTGAGAAATGAAGAGGTGGCAAAAGTACCTACTCACACAAACGGCCTAAAGTGGAAGTCAAGTCAAATATTTTCTTTGCCAAACATATGCGATCCTACGAGTTTAAAAACGGGATTATGATTTTCGTGTGGAAAAAAAGAATTTACCAACACAAATCCACCCGTTTTTTTTGCCATCTCAGGGGACGCTTATTTTGCCACTTGCTGTTGACTGAAAATGACATCATAGTTGCTCAAGTGACAGACAAATCATGGCTCACCTTTTTTCTTGGTAGCACTTGGGGGTACTTGAAGGAACTTCAGGGGGCTACTCGAGATTTTAAATAAAAAAAACAAACGTGCAAAAACCCTTGAAAAAAAAATTGAATTAATTAATAGTTTCAGGAAAATATAAGGTCACAAAACAAATTTCATGTTCAGAAGGCTATTCGATTTCTTCCCTATACTAGAGCGGTTCGACCCAATTTGTCCGATCCACCTCTCGTCACCTGTCGAGTTAATGATTTATTTTCATAAACAGACCTTTACAAATACTATATATATATATATATATATATATATATATATATATATATATATATATATATATATATATATATATATATATTAGAACAGGTCTGACACATTCTGTTGTGGAAAAATACTTATTAATAAATAAATGGTTTCTTTTTGATAATAGATTTCTTCTTTTCTGAAAGAGGACACTGAGTAGATGTTTTTTCTTTTTTTTTTTTTTTGGGGGGGGGGGGGGGGGGGGGCGTTGGTTTGACAAAACCAGGCTCATGTTGTGGGCATTGGTTTAGAAATATTGATGAGAATACAAATTTTCAACATATATGTCCATTTTGGGATTTCTACAAATTAAAACATTTTATTTTCTCGCATCCAAAAGTTTCAAACTGTAATCTAAGTACTGTATATGAAAATAAGTGATTAGTAGACGATGCGCACCATTGAAAGTTGAATGTGCCAAAACCATGTGTTTTTCTCAAAACTAGGAATTTCAACTTGGCAACATTCAAATAGCTGTATCTTCATCAATTGCTCATCTACTACTACATGCGTTGTATGTCATTTTAAAGGAAATTAAGTGTAGAATTAGTATTTATCAAAATCTCAATGTTCATTTTCAGAGACATAAGCCTGATTTTGTGAGAGCGCATCACATATACAATATAAGTACAGTAGAAACAGCTCCGTGTGTGTGTGTATTTGCCCTTAGACTTAGAGTACCTCCAAGAGGAATGCTCCAAGGCACTGAATTCGTTCAAATGTTCTGGCTCTCTATGTTGTCAACTTGCAAAGTCAAGTGTACTAAAGCAAAACCCTAGTAGGGCTTCCTACATACCAAGTCATTGTACACCTAAAAGTAAGCTACAGTGTATACAAGTCTACCCACACTGATGATATCTGACCTTCAATCTCTTGTCACCCACTGCCAAATTGTTCATTATCTCTTCATCCCACAACAAAGTCATCAATCTGTCAGAGCTGAGCACTCAAACATGGCAGACACTGTCGGGACCTTATCATAGCACAGCGTTAGCTTTTGTGCGGCGCCAAGGTAAGCTTATTTGTGTTTGTTGGTGTCCGATTGTGTATGCAGGTGGCTTTGGCATTAAAGGTCGCCGGGTGTTTGTTGAAGCTGTTTTTGTGTGCTTATATTGGCAGATGGATGGCGAGTGTGTGCAGGCACATCTGGAGGTTCGTTGTGCCACCTAGAATGAAGACAACTAAAGCAATTATAGTTGAGTTTATATGAAGAGAACTGCTTTGAATTCCTTTTGTTTTTTATTTAATGACTCTGAGCTGTTAAACCATCTGTTTTGATGACTCGAGATGTGCACCCCTCAAATGAGCCTAAAAAATACTCAATTTCTCTCATGCAATAAGTGAATAATGATAAATGAATAAATACTTAAAACACTTAACAAAAACTAAACTCTTGAGGAACTGCATGTTAGTAAACCATGAAAAATGTAATTAAAGGGATTCTTGATACATTTAGCAATTATCTGCAATAAAAAGTGAATGTTTTGTCTGTAATTTGCCATTTTGACACGTGAACAATTCATACCTTTTAACATGCATTTTGCCACCTACTGTCGACTGAAAATGACATCACAGTTGCTCAGAGATCAGGTAACGATACAATCACAGTTGATCTGTTGTCTGGGTTAGGCCATGTGACGTTCGCAGGCTGAACTGAACTGAGCACCGAGCACATGTGATGTCATTTTCAGTCGACAGCATGTGTCAAAATGCGCTAATATAGGTATTAATTGTACATGTAGAATACTGAGATTAATTCTAAAAATGGCTAAATAAATAAATTACTCCTTTAAATGATTTTCAGCAACAAGTGGTTGACACATTGTGGTAATTCTATGCATAGAACTGTCTTTTTTTTTTGATTATTATTTTTTGGATTATTTTGGATTATTATTTGGATTATTATTTTTATGTCCCTGACCTGAAGTAAAGTGTCAACACACAACTAACTGGAGCCATCTTCTCTAACACAAACACAAGCTCCAGGAAAGTGTGTCTGGTGCGAGCATAATCAGCTCCTTTGCTCCACAACCACGCTCTTGTCCTCTTGCTCTCCCTCCCTCGCATCCCTCCTTAACGCTCGTCACATCAGTCACCTCTTCAAGGCCAGAAGGCCTCTGATGGTTGACGACACCTCGCATGTGGAACTTGGAGAGCCTCCGTTTCCTGTGACATGTGGAGATTGCAGCCTGACCACACTGACCTATTTGCTTGGGCGATAGGGGCCAGCTGGCTAATGTAAGAGGCCCTTCATGCTGCTATCATGAGCCATGGGTTTATGTTTAGCCAACAGAAAGGTCATGGTACCTCATGGTCCCCTTTACCCTCTCACTACTTTTCCAATTTGATGTAAAAAAGGACGCTAGCCAACAATACAACAAGATGATTGAAACCTGATTAGCCTCTGTTGGTCAGGCCTTCCCAAACAAGCGTCAGCCTCACAGAGGGTTTCGGGCAGAAGCGAGGAGCTCGAACAGGGGAAAGGTGGGGTCGAGCAGGGCGTTAGCATGTTCTGAATAACTGTAGTGTGCATGTGCTAATGATGTTGTGAGTCACACAACTCTGAAAACTAAAGCAGTGTGAGGGCGCCAGGTTCGCTCTCTCTCCAACGATGCGCTCCCCTGTGTGCTGAATGTGATCCAGGCTTGTGAAAACAGCTTCAGGTGGTCCGCATTCATGGCTCCATCTGATGGAGATTAGGTGAACCCTTCCCGTTTCTCCCCCTCATTTGGTCCTGTTGCGACTGACTGGCGAGTCACGGTACGCCCCGATGGTGTGGAAGCGTCACACTGGTGCTGAGGAGGTGTTTCAGGGTGTGGATGATGGGGTGTTGTCGGACTCGCCGGCAGCAGCGCGGTGACACTTGGCTCAACGTGAAGTAAACTCTGACGTGTTGAGGGCATGTTAAGTGGGCAGTATGCACCACACCTGATTACATTTGTCAGGGTTGACTCAACAAGTGTCAGCCTAGGGTGGTTAGTAGGGGCGCCGCCAGAGATTTCAGGCCCTGTGAAAAAAGAAAAAAATCTTGCCTCATGCTTTTCCATGTCAATCCAGCTGTCAATTTTCTGTAGCGCTTGTTCTCATAAGTGTCACAGTTGAAGCATATCAACTGGTCATCAGCCAATCAATGCAAACATACGTCGGATGCAAAAAGTCTACACACCCCTGTTCAAATGCAAACCTTCTGCAATGGGAAAAAAAAAAAACATTTCCCCCCCAAATTCCATTTATAAGTGAACAAAACCTATCGCTTGGGTAACAAAGTCTACTAGAACATCTGAAATCTCTTCGGAGTGGGGGCAGGTGCTTGTGTGCTGGCTCCCATTTAACAAGTTGAGATGTGAATGTGATTAGATCATTCTGAAAAGAAAACGTGTGCACACAATAAAATCAAAGTGAGATAAAAACAGCTAAAAACAAAAAATGTAAAAAAAAAAAAAAAACTTTTCAAAAGAAAAGAAAAAGACTCAATCACAAAACCACAGGTACGAACACGAAGAAAAACAAATGCATATCCAAAAGAAAACAAACTAACAAAAAAACCGCAAAGCACAGAGACAAAAACAGCTGCAATGATAAAATTCACGCAGGAAGTTCATGCAGGAGGTGACGCCTATAGGGGGCGGGACCAAAAGGTATGGCACAGTCAGTCTCACCACAAGGATACAGAATAGCAAAAGTAGTTATTAAAAAAAGACAGATAGACAGAGAAGAGAGAGAGAGAGAAATAGTCAATTAATCCATTTTCTTAGCTGCTTATCCTTGCTAGGGTCGCAGGCCTGCTCTCAGCTGTCTCCAGGTAGTAGGTGGGGCACACTCTCAGTCAATTTCAAGCCAATTGCAGGACACACGTAGGCAAATGATCATTCACACTCACATAAAACACCTAAGGTCAATTTGGAGTTTCCAATATTTATTAGTGAAGATTTAAAGGTTTATAGGTACTACCAGAAACATATTTTTTATTTTTCTTGTATTCAAATTCATAACAGTTTTGGAACAGATTGTGTTAGAAGATTCTGGAGTATTAAAAGCATATCGTGAGAAAATGAATCTGAAAACAAGGGAGAGGTAAACAAACATGTTCCAGAAATCTAGAAAGATTGTGAAACATCGGTTGTGTTACAAAAGAACTATAATCATAAATTACATTGTTTTTATTTTATGACCACATCAGGTCTCCAGCTGTCTTCTCCCCTCTTCACAAAAACCTCCCATAGCAGACATTCAACCAGGCCCGAGGCTGCAGGACATAACGGATGATTTGCGATTTGTGAATCTGATTGATTGCTTCTGTCAACTATGTTACAGTTAGCACTTGTAATTTCCTGAGTCCTGTATCATAAATAATAGCATATAAATCAGTAAGCTTTCTAAAAAAAATCTATTTGACCTGACCAGTGGCCTGTAAAGCACAGTGGGTGCCTGAGGCGCATTACTATGATGCCCCCTAAAAATTACTGTTGACGTTGTTGAGCCAGGGAACGGAACATTTGTACATTCACCAATTTTTTCTGAACATTTAGTCTGCCTCTTTGGCAAAAAGTATCTTACCATCTCCAGCAAAAAATGCTGAATTATAGGGTTACGTTTTATCTTAAATTATTTTATTATTATTGACACTATCCTTATATATTTCCTGTTTTGTCTACTTTATATTCTATCTATCTATCTATCTATCTATCTATCTATCTATCTATCTATCTATCTATCTATCTATCTATCTATCTATCTATCTATCTATCTATCTATCTATCTATCTCTCTCTCTCTCTCTCTCTCTCTCTTGGGTCCCCTGGTGGTCGGTGGACAAACACCAGGGTGAAGAAGAGATGCAAGAGGCAGATTGCTGGTATATGCAGCGCTAGCTTGTTTGACGTTCATAGGTGGCCTACATGGTCAGCCCATCTTCAAGTGGGCCTCTTGGTGGTTTAAATTTGCTAATCTATGCGATAATTGTGAATTCCTCAACGGACTGAAACCATAAAGCACTCTTGTGTCCGACAGCCGCAGCACCTGCCTGGTGTAATCTTCTCTTTCATACTTGGGATCATGATACTATTGAACCATTGAGCCTCTTGGGGTCTACAGTTACAGTCTACGAGAAAAGGACACGGTCGTAACCTCCATTTTCACACTGGTCCTTATGTAATTTCAGTGTGTCTGCACTGTTAGAATTTTGCCGTGATTTCACACTTGATTATTGGATAAGTTTTGCATTACCTTCACAGTAATGAATACAGCAAAATCCTATGAATGCATTTGCAAAAACATGCTGGTAAATGGATTCTACTGTAGAATAACAGTAAAGTACTGTAAAATCCAAAGCTGCTGTAATTTACCTCGGTATTCATTGTAATATTACAGGGTAACTTAAATACAACAAATAACTGTAATTGAATACAGATAATTATTGTGAAATGCTGGTAATTTATAACAGTGTGGATTTATTCAGTGTGTAGCAGAAACACAACTTTTTTGGATATGAGAAGGGGTAGACACATCCTCGACAGGTCGCTAACCAATTGCAGTGCACATATAGACAATTGCAAGCACAGGGAGAACATGCAAATTTCACACAGGAAGGAGTCGAACCATCAACGAATATACTAATCACTTCTTCCACTATGCTGCCACTTTGTTATTGTTTCAAAGCCAAAACAAAGACGAGCACATGCCAAATTTATTTACACTGACGCCTTAGTTTTTAATGAGGTACATTTCAGAGAATCTCCAGAATGGCCTTCAGTAGAGGAGATGTTTCCCCTTCCACATTAAAACGGCAAAAAAAAACAAAAAAACAAAAACGTGTTTGTGAAATCACTGCTTGGTAATCTAACCATATTATTAGCTCATGCTAATTGAATTTATGCTAATGCTGCTTCTGTGTAGTCGTGCTTCAAATTTTGACTGTTGCTTGACAATGGCTGATCCACTAGTGTGATATCAGTCTCTAGAATCATGTATTTGCGTTTTTTACATGGTTATCATTTTTGTCATATAGTTTCCTGTATTTACTGTTGTGTCTGGTTTGTTCTTTGATGTATCAGTTGCTATGTGTTGCTATCATTATGTATAAAATGATTAATGTCTGCCAGTATTTATGTTGTGTACTCAGTGACGTCAGAACGTCAAGCTGTCTTCCTACTTTTCATCCAGGTCTCGTACTCCATGTCTAGTTTTCCAGATCCATTTTTTTTTCTTTGACTTTGCACAAAAAGACTTACTTTACTATCATGTCCTGTCTGCTTCCGGGTTTGTAAATAATACACTGTCTTCTGTTCGTGTATCCTTACACCTGTGTGTGTACATAGATGATTGTAGCAGTTATTGTTGGCTTTGGGCAAAAAGCTCCTTGGTTAAAGGTACCGCATTTAAAGGTGGACTTACAGCTGGCAGAGAAATTCCACAACCTGGGTTTCAGCTGTAAACTTGCCATAATTACAGTGCCACTAACTCAAATGCTGTGGTGAAACAACCACCTTGCAAGGGGAAAATCATCAGTGCTGAATGTTATGTCTGGGACGGGAATTCAGCCCAGTCTTTGTGAGCGGCAGGAATGTCAGAAATGTTTGAGCTCGTTCACCTTTACGAAGGCCAGCATGGAGTTGACATCATTAGTCAGTGGTGTTTGTGTGTGTGTGTGTGTGTGTGTGTGTGTGTGTGTGTGTGTGTGTGTGTGTGTGTGTGTGTGTGCTTGTAGGGGGGCAAAAGGAAAGTAGATCCAGGTCACAGTGGGGCTGAGAGGTTTGTCTAGCTGTGTCTCAGTTCATTTGAATTGGACAGAAGTTTTCAGAGACACAGGTAAGTCAGGTAATTTGAGGATTTGCAAGACAAACATACAGTAGCTTAAGATCGGTGGCATAGGGGAGAATCCTCTTATCTCCTAGATCATCACTTGTCAAAAGACCCCCAAAATTGCAAGTTTGTTTAACCTTTAGCACTGCATCAAAAAAAATTAATCATTTGTAAAAATTCCACCCGCTCATTTGGAATTACCTGTAGTATAGAATTTAGAAATTACAAACAAAACACGAAGTTCACCAATATGTGACTTAAGATTTCGACCCATCAGTGATAATACAGTAAAAGGGTTGAGGGAGTGGATTTCTACGAAAATATGCCCAAATTCTTGCACTTAAAGACAGCTTGCTGTTCAGAGATTTGTGTGTTTTAAGCGTGTCTTTTGCACACCCATTTAATGGCCTTAAATGCCTTTGTAGTTGAGGTGTGGATCTTTACATTAACATATACAGATAGTCTTATGTAAGAATAAATAAAAACAATCCTTTTTCAGAAAAAAAAGGAGAGACAAATATAGTTATAATTTCAAATTTAAATTTTGTCATGCATTTGGTTGGGAAGCGTGTGGTAGTATGAGACCCACCCTAAGAGTTTTTTTTTCTTTACTTTTAATTATAATTTATTGATCCTGGTCAGCCTTCTGACTAACTAGCTAGCTGATAAACTCAGCCCTGTTTTATGACGAAATGCCGCCGCCTTGTGGTTAAATGTAAAAAGTGCAGTTAGGTAGGAGCGCGCCACGATCACTTATTTTCATTACACAATGATGAAACAAATGATTCAATGTACTTGCGAGAAGCAAGTTCATTCATTCACGCGAGAAGCAACGTTAGAAGGAAGGAAGCCTGCATTCCTGACGGGCCAAGACTTTTTACCGGCTTTTAGTCACACACTCTTCCTGTTTTTCTCTCCCTGCAAACCAATAACAAACAATACGAGGAAAGGAGTCTGCTCTTTGTCTAGACGGCGGTCCATCAACCGCGTCTGTTGTTATTCAGACTACGGCCCAACAACAGCCATGACAAGTGACCTATCTAGGTGAGGTCATTTAAAAGAAAGAAGCTTGGATTGCTTTACACTGCATGGATTCTCCTCGTCTTCCCCCACTCAAAAAAAGATGATCTAATCTTGTGAAGATCGTGTTACTCTGCTTTGCACCGACAACAGGAAACCATCCTGGTAGGGATAATAAGCCAAAAACAATCCACTTAACAAAGATTCCACCATAATGTCTGAAGACGGTAGACTGCAGTTAAAAGAAATACAGGTACATTATTTACAGAGGTGATGTTACAGGCTGCAATGACATGCTTTGTTACATAGAGGGCAGAATGACACAATTTTCACACGACAGTACTGGGGTGTCTTTAAGGACACATAATGCAAAGTTCCACTTCAATTAATGCTATTCTAAGACAACTAGAAAGCAATATATTTAAAGACACGACCGTCATTTTCTGATGCGCACATTTCAAACATTTTTTTAAAACGCCACAATTCCTCTTGTTGTTTAAAACAGCATTAATGTGTTGACTGCATAAAGGAGACTTGGAAGTTTTCCCCTTGGTTCAGTATAACTATGCATTTTGATGCAAAACAACAAAGCCACTAAATTGCACGCACAACTGCAAACATCTTGAAGTGTGTTGGTCTTCCAAAACGGACTAACTACAACGTGACTAATTTGATGCTGTTTGGCTGCCTCTTTTTGAAACTCAGACTAATTTCAAAGTTGACAGTCAACAACATTGTCCCGCCATGCAGGCTGTGTACATTCATGTGCGTGTGCATGTGTGCAAACCAGTGTCAAAGTTGGTATAGGGGCAGACTTTCTGGAGCCGGCTCCCTGGGCCTTGTGCCCTCAGACGACTAGAAACTGGTCAGACCCACCTTGAGTTGACGCCATGACGGGAGGGGCAAACTAAGTGAGGGTTTGAAACAAGATCAGACAGCACGTTGAGAGGTGACACACACGGGAAGGTGAAAACAGTGAGAGTAAGTGGAGAAAAGAGCAAGAAAGACAAAAGGAGTGAGGAAACAGCAAGCGGGAAAAGAGTTGGTAGAAAGGCAACAGAACAAAAAAACAGAGAGAACACAAAGTTTTGCCCGGGGCATCATTCGTGTGTCTGACTTGGGTGCACGGAGGCCAAGAACGGTGTCATAGACAGCTGAAGACATTCGTTGTGAATACATACTGGCAGCCAACACACACATCTGGATTTCTCATGATGAAATGTAGTCGGCTACAAAGTTTACCCGAGCGCAGCTACGGCAGAAACACTATGACTAACTACGCCTTGTTAAGATGGTTTAATTGTAACACAAACTATAATTTGCTGCACATGTAAAAGCTATAACAACATGTATGCAGAATACAGTACACTATCATCTGTATTCATCGGCGTCAGTCATGCGCCACACTGTAAGTAGTGGGAGAAGTAGCCCTGTTTATCAAAGGGGATACAAATGATCTCTCCTGCAAGCTATAAACAAATTTAAACATATCAAAACTAGAGCAGTCAAACAATTTTCTAAAATTGGATTAATCACGTCATTGAATTCTGAATAGTTATTAATTAATTCAAATAGATTTTCACAAAAAATCCTGTCATGTATTCTACATTTGTTGTCGCTTAACGTTCATTTTAGGGGGTCCCTCAAAAACTTTTCGGCTTTGGGATGGAATGTTAAACTTTGATTAAAAAAGCCTTGCAATAAATGAAAATTACCTTAGTTTTATCTAGTGTTGCATCAGTGTGATTTCTGAAGCAGATATCACCACTGAGCACACCAGTTGGAGTCTCCTCACTCAATTTTGAACAGGCGTAGGCAATGCCACGGATGGAATTGATCACTGACCTAAATAGCAACATGCGCTGCCTTGAACAACGATCTGTGGCTAAGCTGAATGATCATGGGCGGATCAAATAAATTGTGGTCAATATGAGTAAATGCATGATTAATGTCCTGTTTTTTTGTAATTAATCAAATGCATTTACGTTCTATACTTATGGACAGTCTACACCAACACCTTGTGGTACTTTTACAAATTATAGAGCAATATAAAGTGATAAAATTGTGTCAGATTCTTTGATGCAATGTTAATGGTTGAATAAACATGCCGCTTTCGGGTATCCTGGAAAGAGATTGTCTTGGAGATACAAGGTTTTCGGCCAGCGCCAGTGGTTTGCTAGTTTGCATCGGTCTTAATTGACTCAATCATTATCACTCTCAAAAGTGTTGAATACAATAGAAAAACATAGAATGAATTGTTTCATCTCCAAGACAGCACTCTTAATGAGGCCTTAAAAATGGTAAGTATATTCAATTATTAGCATAGCATACTGTAAAAAAGCAAGTCATTTTCAACACTTTAGATCTCTTTGCAAGTTGCAAGTATTGGAAGCAGCAGTAGCCTGCCTTCAGCAGTGTGGCAATCATCCATCAATCTGAAAATTTATTGACGGAATTCATAACCCACAAGATGCAGGAACAAGTACACACACATTCGCACGCGCGCACGCGCACACACATAAACTGCCAAGCTGCCCATGTGCAATATATCCTCCACTTTCCCCTCCTCTTTTCAACATCCTTGCACGATACACAAGAGCCGCACTCAGGTTACGCGTCCAGGTTGGACCTCTCGATTGCTCCCTGGGGCAGTTGGGAAGAGAAGCAAGCGGTGGAGGGCGGGAGGGGACAAGAGAGATGGGATGTAGTGGGGGGGGGGGGGGGTGGGCCGGGGTGAAAAAAGAGGAGATGATGGAAGGAAGGTCCACAATAACAGTCTGTTTCCTTGCGTGTTGATGCCTGCAGCCTAACCTTACTGCACCTGTTGTGAAGCCTCACAGTAGCCGGACAGCGATATGGGTTCGCCGGGGGCTATACGAGTTTGGCCAGTGATCTCATGTGGCACCTGCATCATGGTCCGAAGCCAGCTGGGCAGAAGCCAAGCCTGGGTACAAACTTGATGCACTTTGTCAATATCCCTCCACACTCCCCGCGCACTTGACGACCCCTGTTGCCTCTCGATAAACAGGAGAGCGTGTGCGCGGAGGCTCCAATGTGTGCGAGTGCCCCTTTGCCCTCCGACTTGCTACACTAGGTAATTGGGTAAGTGTATAATAAGGTTGGTCATGGGTATCTGCGGCCATGCGGCGTGGGTTTCAAATACGATCCAGGCAGTAATTTGCAGAAGAACTGAGGATTGTGTTTATGATTTGGCCAGCGCTGTGGGGGAGGGACAACGCGGGTAGTCATTTTTGGAGTTTGGGTCATGCTGGCGCAAAGTAGGAGCATAACATATTTACACCAGCAAATTAACTGGTTGTGCGAAATTTGTAAGTTTCTTAATTGCATATACTTGCATGTTGTAGGGATTTGTTTAAATGATTTTCAAGCATTTTTAACATGTAGCTGTACTCCCACAATGACTATCACGCTCATTTATTCATGAACACATTTTTTTTTCTATTTGAGCTCAGAATGAGTTACCACACTTTTTAATCAATGCTACTGGGGAGAACATACTCTTTCTAGCCTGATGTCTGACAAATATGCTCATTTACTGTAAATATGGATGGAAAATATGTGCAGGTGAAAACAACATGCTACTAATATATTTCATTTTCCCTAATTAAGTTCTCAATAAAGCATTTTAAAGAACCACTATACTGACCCAAGACTTAGAAACAAACAAAAAGTAACCATATACTATAATTGCTTTATTAGTGCAAAGGGCTGTCTTGCAACAAAAAGGCATTAAATGCATTGTCGTTTTGACAATTTTTCATTGAAAAGAAAAAAAATCAACTCTCAAAATGGTAACATTATTAGGCGATAGTTGTTCTGTACGCCATTCAACAACTGCAATAAAATATAAGGTACTGTATAGTCTTTTAGTGAAGGGCAGTATGAGCCATTCCTGCCATCTTGTGGTGAACGGTGTTATTACAACTTAAAACTACAGTCAACGCCCTGCATACTGGTGGTTTGAAATCCATGAATTCACATACATTTTATTGATTTTTTTTCATGTATTTTGTGCAGAATTTTTTTTAAGTGACAGTGGTTGAATTCAGTGCCACCTAGAGGTGAACTAAGACAATACAATGATTTTCAAGCATGTACAATACAGTGTCTCAGACATTTCGCAAGCCTATTACCAGTAAAGTTCTTTTTCTTGGGTTTCCCCTAGCAGAAAGAAGCTGTAGAACATACAAACTTAGCCTCCTTTTTTGGTGTGGCACAATCTATGCAATGTAAAAAGCGATTACTACACCTACAATTATACAAAAAAATATACAATGGGTGCGATAGAACATTTTTGCGTGTTATTTCAATTTATAGTAGGTTTTTAAACTTAATTCATTTTTACCACCTCACAACCAAAGGAACTAAATTCGACACACCGTCCCTTCAATATTTAGTTTTTTATTTTCATTTTTTAGTGTGATTTCTCCAATTTATTCACAGTGTTTTTCAGGAAATAATAAACATTGTATGCCTTTCAGTTACTTCTGAGAAAGAAAATCCTTTTTTGTTTAGGAAAATTGTCTTTTACTGATTTACCGCCACTGTTCCAGACCACTGTGTATCAGAGTAAAAAAATGGTTAAATATAAATATAATTGAAAAAAATATATATTTTTCATTATGAATTGTAAAATAGCCTTTGACTTGCTTTGCTGTCATTCATTAAACACATGTACATACACATACTGAGTTCACAGTATCAAATGAATAAAATTGTTAATTCATAAACAATGAATTGTATACTGTACTTAAATGAAATAGTGATTAAAATAAAATTAAGATTTGGTCATAAAGTTTTTTGGGATCACATTCTCTTCTACCTCATTAGCGTCGCAGATTTAGATTTATCAATGATAGATTTATCATGCATAAATTTGGAAGTTGCAAATTATCCAGTGAAAACCAAAGAAAGCACGGGATAACGATGCAAACTCCAATCAGAAAAGTGGGAGCCAAGATCCAAAACTCCGAAACATGCAGAATTTTGCAAGAAATAGAAAAGTTCCCCCGGTCTGGAATCGCGTTTGCACTCGTCTCTTTCTGATTGCCCAATTAGAGTGGTTGTGTGACCACACCATAAAGGGCAACAAGCATAACATTGGAACTTATCATCCCTCATTGCCTGTGCTCGTAACCGGAAATGAACTAAGCGGGGCCATTTAACTCCATCAACCCTCTGCGGGATTGTTTCTACAGTGATGACATGTCCTCTTATAGCAGCTAAGTAAAACACAGTTTTCCATAATTGCACTTGAATGATAAGTTGGGTTTTTTTTCTCTTGAGGGTGCAATTGTAAAGTGGTTAGAAAATCTGCATTTTAGTTCACTGTGACAGTACAGTAAGCTCTTTTAGTGTGGAATTAACATCCTATAAATGAATGCTGCTGTAACACTCCACGGACAACACAGCAACTTCAGTTGTTCAACAGTCTGGAGTCTTCATTGTTGCATTTTGTGATTCATAATGTGTCACAAAATTTAAATGGGAGACAGGTTTGGGCTGCTACCAGGCCAGTCATATCCTCACCCTATTTTACTACAAAGCCATGCTGATGTAACAGACATAATATGGCTTGGCTTTGTCTTGCTGAAATAAACTGAAAAGAACATTGCTTAGATGGATGGATGGAAAGCAGCATGCAGTTTGTCATGCCAACAATGTACAGTCACGTTCGACATTGTTGGTGCGTTTGCAGATGTACGAGTCACCGGACCCAATCATAGATGCTAACTTTTAAACTTCAGATAACAATCCGGATTGTCCTTTGGCACTGATTAGTTCTCAGCCATTGCCTTGAAAGAAAAATGTATCAATTAGGTCAATGCAAATCTGTGTAACAACAAAATAAAAGGTCACTATACCACAATGAAGCAATATGTTGCTTCACGTTCTAATTTATCTGCGCAAAATGAAAATAATAATGCACTGTTCCTGCCACAGTATTAAAAAGCTTCATATTAGACTTGCTGATACTTGTATAAACGCTGTTAAAATCTCAGACACCTGTGTGTACTCGTATCCCCTTTTGAAAATCGCCGGCCGAAAGGACAGTCGTCCACGATTTCCAAAATCAATTTGAAATGTGGGCTCATCAGACCACGGCTCCAGATTGTGTCAGATAATTTCAGATGTGCTCAGGCCAATCAGGACTCCGGTTTCTAATTAACCTGTTAGCTTATCCTTGTAATGCATTCAGTGGAACATACAGTAGGTTAAGAAGAATTTGTGAATCATATTATGTTTTTGTGTTATAAACAATAAAGATGAAGGAGAGTGCTGCCGTTTGAGACCTGATTCAGAATCTGCATATGTGACATTTTCAGACTGTCTACGACAAGGCGTGATCACCTGTTAGCAGGCCAGCAATGACACAGAGCCAAATGACAGAACTCAAGCTGGTCAAGTAATGGGGCACAAGCTGTTGGACAAAGCAGCCACAAGTCACCATATGAACAAGCCTTCATTTTGTTTCCTGACTCTGACAAGACTGTCAGTGGCCATTAGCGCTCCTCTCACTTTTGCTTTGCTTTCACCAGCACACACCTCGGCTCACTCCGGAGCTCCTTTATCTAGCATGTTTCTTTTAATAAAATAGCCCCTCTAACTCTTAGACCATTTACTTTGGAGTATGTCTTTTTCCCTCTATGCCCCCCTTCAAATCCTTTTCACCCTCCTTCTTTTCCTCCCTCCCCCCTCTGTTTGACCAAGTCTGTATTTGTTGTGAGACAAGGCGGTCTCTGTCTGTGGGCCGTGCATGTGTGAATACGTGCATCTGTGTGTACGTCTCGTGTGTGTTTGCAACTGTTGATATCTGCTTTGCGCCATCATGCTTGTGTGTGTGTTTAAGCGAGCCTGGACTGGGCCTCGGGGGCAAAACACTCCCCCGCCACATCTCCACCCCCCCCTCTCTTTTTGTCCTCCCAACCATCTCCCAGAGATGGATGTGTCTCCAGGGAATTGGCCCCAGAAGAAAAGCACCTCCAGCTCGCGCATATTAAATTCTGCTGAGCAAATACAATATGCTGATGTGGTTTTTTTTTCTTCTGCTCTCGCTCACTCTGCCCTCTTGGTTTTTAAACGAGCGGATGAAACATATCCAAGAGAAGTTTAGAAGTCTGCGACTTTCAAACTTACGATGCAGATTTTCATTGCTCCTTCCACACAGTTTGTAAATGGTTGCATCCATCACTTTATGAGTGAGCATGTTACGGCTAACAAGCCTTCAAAAAAATACATTGCATTATCACCTTGTTTAAAACTAAATAGCAACACATGCAAACCCCCTGCAACCTTCTTTTCCTATTTTAATGGATCTACTTTGACCCCCCCTATTCCTCTCCTCAAACACTCCTCCCCCAGGCTTAAGGCTTGGCACCTGTGGGCCCCTCACCCCACTACAACACCCTCCCTTCCTCTGCATGTGTGAAGGAGCCCATTTTTTTATTGACAGGATGTGCCTTGAGCGTCAATCCCTTGAAAGAGTACGATTAATATAATGTCCACTCAAAAACCCTTGGAGAAACCTAATAATCTTTTTTTGCTGCCAAATTTGATTCTGTGGAATGACCTTGACATGAAAAATATGCATTACAGTTATGACACTTGATTGATTATCAACAAATAATTACATTATTCATCAACTACTTTCAAAGTTGAGAAATCGTTGAGAGCCATTGTTTGATTTCTGGTTTCAACCTTTCATTTATAATTATTCTCAGAGTTCTGTAGTTCATCATGAAAGTAGACTGATGATCTTTAGTGTTTAATCAAATAAAACATTTGCAAACATTTCCTCATACTTTGGAAAACAAAAATTGAACCAATTGAAACTGTTTCAAAAAGTTTGGTCAGTACAATTTCAACCCTCCTGTGTGACATGGCTCAATTGTTTTGCCATTGTTGTTGTTGTTGTTTTTTTTTTTTAAACTCATTCACTGCCAGCCATTATGGACGATTTTGACATATTCAATATTTGCATGATAAACATTGTATTGTGTGATGAAAAAGCCACCAAAGGAAAGCATAGACTCTCGTTTCTGCCATTTCGTATTTTTTTTTATTATCAGCAGTAGAATAAGGCAGGTTTACAAAATTCAGCCGTTTCTCCCAGTGGACTCTCAAATTGCATTGATGTCATGTCTAAAATGGGGCACTGTTGTCATTACCGTTGGTTGTGCATCAGTAAAGTTGTTTCCACGTTAGACATATACGGAGGAACAGAATCAGATACTACCCCACCCATACCTATTAAAAAAAAATACTTGCAGGGTATAATTGAATAGGTGAATCACTCAACATTACCAAATAAACTTTGCGATAATTGCTTCAATAAACAGTCTTCGAGAAAAAAATGGTTTTGTAATACACTTCAATGCTGAATGTTTTTTGCCGTTCCAATAATCAGTGAAATAATGGTTGGAAAAATAAAACAAATAAAACAATTCACTCGTGAGAACCCTAATATGCATGTGTGTATGCCCTCCAAAAACGTAAAGAAAAGTAAGACTGGAGGAGACAACATAAGGCAGATACATACAAAATTTATCAATAATTTTAAAAAAAAGATATAGATTTAGTTTATAATCTGATCCAATAATGAAATAAAACATATACAGACTGATAATCTATAAATGAATTCACTCTCTACATACTCCTCCATGTTTTTTTTTTTGCATTTTCAAATCTTGATGGGCTACTGCAGTGCTTTAATTATTTTGAAACTCCTCTTTATGGTGTGGCTATATGCTCCTCATTCTTATGAGATTTAAGAAGTAGAAAGCGAATTTCATAGTTGTGCACCTGCCCTGTACTAAATGGCACTAAAAAACAGCTGGTGGTATGAAAGTTTATTTCCACATCCCTATTAATGTCAAAGCTTGCCAAGACTCCACCGCCCCCCTAACCTCTCCCGATGGATTTTCTTTAATTCTTTGTCACTTCTCTCCCTGATTAAAAGCTTTCTCCAACACGAGGGCTTGCAATTGCACTCCTTTCTGGCATCCACTTGCATGGCGTGCTCCCAAACACATGGCTTTGATAGTCACTCCCCTGATTTAATCCACTTGTTGTGTGTTTTTCTCTGAGTGCACATTTCACACGCACTAACTTTCATATCGAGACTTTTCTTAACAGCAAAGGCTGCTCTGTCACACAGATGTGATTACTTATAATGCTATGTGTAGTTTTTGCTTAACAGATGTGACATCCAGTGCACTTTTAATACCGATACAACTTTGAATTTTGCATCGAACGGGTGAGGGCGGAGAGGCTGTTTTGGATGCAACCCTTTAGGAGAATGCCTGGGGCCAGTAACCCATTGATCCCCTGCTTTGCACGCCACGGTTCATTGGGGACTTCATCCACATCCTAATGCCACCACTATTAAGTTGCACGTAAAGAACCCATCAATAGTATATGAAAATGCATAATAACAACAGGCCACATATGTTTCCCAAGAGCAGTTCATCATCAAGATTTTTATCAAATATGACAAAAACATCTATCTGTCCATACATTTTCTGAACTGTTTATTGTCATCAGCATTCAGGTGCCTATCCTGGCGGACTTTGGCCGAGAGTTGGGACAATACTCGACTGGTCTCGAGTCAGTCCCTGGGCAAACTACACTACACAACCATTTGCACTTATATTCATTCATACATTCCTAGGTACAATTTAGAGTCTTCAATTAACTTTACCAGAGTACCCGGAGAAAACCTATGCCAGCAAGTGAACAAACCCATGACCTCTGACCTGTCAGGTACATATGGCAATAGAAAAAGTAATTACAAATAAAATGTAATTCACACATAATACTCACCTTGGATGCTGAATACATGTATTGCTGCCTCTCATGGGTCAGTTTTGGTACTACAACAGGCATCTAATTTGGCTAAGGAAAATCACAGTTGACACTGGACTTCGCTATTTGTGGGCAGTGCTATGTTGGACATTACGCACTTGTAGGCGATTTAAGTCGAATGGTGTATTTAGCCTCTCACTTTGGAACTGTGTGCAGCCATCAGACTCGGTTTGGCAAAAACAAAGAATTACTGTTGATAATCAGTCCAAAACATTCCATTCATTATCCAAGTTGGTCAAAACATTCTGAATTTAAATATGCAGTGAGTAGCTTCTGCCGCCCTCTAGCCCACATTTATGCATTACAACAATGATGAGACCTGCAGTTCTCAAATAGGGGAAAGAGTATCCCTGAGGGTACACAAGGGCACTTCAGTGAGCACATGAAGACACTTCAGAGAGTATTTGAGATTTGAACAGGGTTTTGCAGGTATCAGCAAATCTAATTTCATTATTTTTTCTTGCTGTTGAACATAACATTTTTTTTCTTTTTAAATGAATGACAAATTAATTGGAACATGAATCAACATCTTGATAAATAAGTGGCTGCTTTACAAACAGTTTTATGGCTTTTATTTTTTTTTAAAGAATTTTTAAAGTGTGTGTTGTTGCCACATCTTCCAGGGAGATGAGCCAGAAATAAAACAGGTGATGCTACACAATCTATCCTCTGGAAATGTTTGATATAATAAGCCTGGAGATCAATGCATCCATTTTCTTAGCTGCTTGCCCTCAAAGAGTCATAGGCTTGATAGTGCCTATCCCAGCTATCTTTGGCCTGTAGGGGCGGCACAGCCTGACCTGGTTGCCAGACAATTGCAATGCCTAGAAGCAGGGGTCATCAAAGTGGTAATGGCAGGTTGCCCCCAAGGATCACATCAGTAGCCTGCAGGCTGCAAATAGCTTACAAATGATAGAACAACAGTGATTTTTTAAAAATAATTTTACAATTATATATATATATATATATATATATATATATATATATATATATATATATATATATATATATATATATATATATATATATCGGTGTCTTCACATAAATGAAGTTGGTGATCCCTGGCCTATCTTCTACATAGAAGTTTATTAAATCAGACATAGATGGCACAGCATTGTTTTAAGTCTGTTTATGTCCTTGTTGCCCATTTTGTAAGCTATCAATTGCCACTTATTACAATGTAATAAGTAAACATGTTGCTTTTATTGTTCCTTAAAAAAGCACAGTGTTGACACTATGTAGGTGAATAAAAAGATGTTGAGTGATGCTTGTGCAATGATATTGTACCATGATTGATAAGGATAACACATGCTGCAACGCCATTAGAAAAGCTGAGAAGGAAAATATGTTACCGCCTCATTTGTAATAAATAGTTCAGTGGAAAAAAAAAAAAAAACGCAGACTCAAATCTCTGATAATTGCACAAACCTTTTGTCACATCAGCTGTTGAAATGTGAGGGAAACCATGATTTGGGTGGGTGTTTTTGTGTTATCTTTGTGTCAGGACCTGTGTGATCTTCAAACAACCAACTATGGCCATCAGTCACCGTTAATCATCATCATGTGACCACGGAGCATTTTGAGTGAAACATCAATGGGCGAGGCCCAGCAATTTAGGCGCTCCATCAAAAGGCGTCAGGGACAAGACGGCTACTCTTGAGTCATGCTGGTGGCTTTAATGGAACTCTCTAATTAGGCACCAAAGGAGCAAATAAGACAAAAAGGCCAAGAGGCTTTGTTTTCCCAAAATGACTCAAATGTGGGCATCTGTCTTCATCTGGTTGCTGTAAATGCACATTAAACACTAAAAACTACGCTTGTGTGTTTGGTTCTCTGGCTATAGAAAGTTTTCACACAAAGGCTCCACAGGCGCTGCCAAATGCTGTCAGCTGGCCACTTTCCAATAAGAGACTGCGAGCCAGACACACCAATAACATCCACTTCACTTCCTGTAATGATTCACCTGGACGCTAGGCAGTGGCCAACAATAGCGCCCCGCTGGGAGAAGGGATTAGGGCTTTTTAAATAAGCCCCATTGGCAAAAACCTCCTAATGGGACAATGATTACTAACTGGCACAATAAAGCCTCCATGACTGTCTGTACATCCTGGTGTGCACATGTGCATATGTATTTTTGTATGCGCATGTACCCGTATAGGCACCAATTAAAACTCTTTAATACTGCATTATATTAGCAGTTATAAATCTAAGGATCATACAGCCTTGCATCACATGGAACTATTATATTTGGATTTTCAATCGCAATATTTAAATGAAACTCATCTGGGCCAAAAAAAAAGGCACACTATGACATATGAATGCAGTTGAGCAATTTGATTAGTACGCCTTACAGCTTACGTTTTATGACACATAGTGGTTAGCACGTCCGGCTTCTAATGTTTGAGGTTTAATGTTGGCTCTTGTCCTTCTTTGAGTTTTCATGTCCCCCCAAGCTTTGATGGATTGTGTTAGGTTGAGAAGGATAATAGTTTATAGGTGTGAACGTGTTTTTCAGTATGTGACCTGATGACCGGTTTGAGGTGCAGAATACCTTTCGCCCAGTCAGCTGCAATATAAATATTGACAGTGCAGCCAGTGCAGAACAGAAAAAAAAATACGCTTTAACTATGACTGTAATTAAATGATCTCAATTAGTTTATTAATATAATAACCCTACCTGTAATGTGTTTATATGCTCAATAAATCCATCCACCCATTATCTTGTCTACTTATGCTGGAGTCTATCCCAGCTGTCTTCGGGCAGTAGGGGGGATACACCCTGAACAGGATGCCAACCAATCGCACACAAAGACATACAACCATTCATTGTCACAAACAAAGTGTTCAATACACCTACCAAGCTTGCTTTGTAGATGTGAGAGGAAATCGGGGAACCCAAAGAAAACCCAAACAGGCATGGGGAGAACATGCAAACTCCACATAGAAAGACCAGTGCCAAAATGGAACCGACAGCCTCTGTACTGTGAGACGGATGTGCTCATCAGTATTCTACTGTCCTGCCCTGTTTAAAAAATCAAATAACAAAAATAATGTGTTCAGTGAATTGATTTCACTGTGTTTGATGCCTACTGCTGCTATATTAATGAATGAAATGTGAAGACATCCACATGATTGAACTCGGTGGCTTAAAGGACACACTTGCAATGATGGAACTGCAAGAACATAGTGAATGGTTTGCCAAATTAGTAAACAAGCACAGGGAATCTTGAAAACCAGAAAACACCAGCATTTCCTACTAAATAAAGCCTTAAATGCATCAAACTAAGACAACAAAGCTCTGTCAAGGTAACAAAAGTTATATGGTACTGAGTCAAGTCCAAGGAACAAATGACCACTGGCGTGGTGGTTAGTTCCAATCACTTTCAATAGTGTGCACACAATTTAGCACAGTCATGTGTAACTGTGACTGTATTGAGGAATTGCACCCCACTGTAGTGTGACCTCAGTCACATGATAGCACATTGAACGTACATGTTTTACAAGTGTGCTTACAGCAGAGCTCAACTAATGTTTGTGAACAGTAGTCCCTCATTAGTACTGTTTTCATGTGATCAGGCTGCACCGCAAGTCACACACACACACACATACACATCTCGACAGTTGGATAGAAAGTCACACGTGCACACTCACGCACAAATGCACCACATGACCAGATGAAGAGGAACCATTGTTCACAATCACAGGACCTTTTAACACAGATGCACACAATTCTCCTTCTGCAGTGGAAGGGTAAGCAGCAGCGTTAGCCTTGTTTTGATATTCTGTGGCTTACATGCTTGCACTGATTAGAAACACACAGACGCTCTCTCTGTGTCCGTGTCTTATCACTACGTCGTCTGTGTTTCCAACATAAGACAAATCAGTGTCACAACCATTCGGACGCATTGGCAGCAACCACAGGCTGCTTGCTGGCTGTAGTAAGGCGTCACGGAGCTGTCATTGTGGCAGGCACTGACAGTGGCAGGCTATTAGCCTGCTGAGCCAGAGTGGGTGAGGTCAAACCCCTGACCCCTCTGACTGAGCATTCAGTGGGTGAGGGGGGGCGAGCAGGACCAAAGGTCAGGGGGTGGAGACGTTTGACCAGCGCTGACCTCTGGTCCCCATTTTGTGGAGACAAGTCATAAGACAAACATAATCAACTATGATTTATGAGCTAATGGACTTTTTTTTTGTGATGTAACGCTTTTGTTCACAGGAAACCTTCGAGCTGCTGGATGTTTACGACTTTAACCTTTGCGTCTCAAACTTGTAAACCTCTCCCACCCATTCTGTCCTAACCCAAATACAGAAGACAAAGCGTTTACTTTCTGTTGTGTGTTCAGTGCTAGTCAATCAGTGCACATTCCTTTGTAATACAAGTTGTATACTTGTGCTATTCTTTTTGTTGATGTTGATAGCCGAGTACAAATATATGATTCTATAGCAGCATTTCCACATTGTTTTTCATAATAAACATTTCTTCCAGGAAAAAACTGATATAGCTTAAAAGTGGAATAGCTCATCTGTCCCGAAAATATGAAAATAACAAAATATTGGGGGCCTCCCAGAATAGCAAGACATTTTACATCCCACCCATCAAATTTTAAATACAAAATACTAAATGTTGCAGTTCCTGGTCAAATTTGTTTGTCCTGAGACCAAATCTGAGTATGAGTCCCCAAACAAAATGTAAAAAAAATCAAAAATTGTTTATCAGCTATTATAAATGAATATGTAGCAGAAAAAAGTAAAGGTTTATTGTTTTTGAACCCCAAATGTGTTCCAATTCTGGAGTGACCCAGTGATTTGATCGAAGTTTAAATGCATGACGGTCAGGTAGGGTGAGCACATTTTCAAAATTAAAAACCCAGACACTACAAATTTGCTGAAATCTAAGCAATTTAAAACAAATTTAATCACTGGTCAAACTTGTGACCAGTCTTTGTGTTATTACTTCTACTACTGTGCTAAGTTCTATCCTGCTGCTATACGCTCACGAACGCTATCCGTTATTGCTGTTTGGTGCAATGAATGAGTTTTTCAAGAAATGTTTGAGAAATGATCATTGAACACACCCTCGGCCAACTACTGAATGCGAGTGAATACACTATGGTTCTTTTGCTTCTCTGCGCACCTATCAATTGTTGAACGCACTAAAGTTTTTTTTTTTTTTTTGCAAAACCTTGTTTACGAAACTGAAAACCAAAAGAAAAAACAAAACAAAAAGTGTATTCTTCAAGTCCCACTTTGTAACACTGGGGGTGGAGGTTTGGAGGGCTGCACATGATTAAGTGCCTCAAGGGGACTGGCGTTATTTGGTGCCTCAGTGTCAGATAGCACAAACTTTAGCTTTCACCAAGCGATGGTGAGAAGCACTTTCTGCTTTCGACAGGGTTAATATAATTAAGCTGCTCTCTGCAGTGTTTACAATTGCGCTGATACTGGAACAAGCATGATCAATTGTGTCATTGCCCTTTTCTTGCTTGCAGCTGTCATGTGTTTGTTACACACAAACCTTAAACACACGCAAGCTGCGTGACTCCACTCTAAGACCACATTTACTCGTGGGAAATGCACCTGTGATGTTGTGATATTATCACCTATCCAACCTGTGAACCACATCCCCTTACTCAACACATACGTAAGAAAGCAATATGCAACTAGATGTTTCCCTCATTGTGCGTGACGGGACTGTCGCTGTGAAAACACGACCAGCTATGGATAGCAAACAGAATGAGGGGGAAAAGACAAAAAAAAGGACCTGATGTTATGCAGCTATGGAGAAGAAACCGCTTGATAATCTTCGGGGACGTCATTAGTGTTCCTGTTTTCACCGGCTCGCACAGCCGTGTGTCACAATAGCGCCTCATTCTCTATGAAAACAAGCAAGTGCCACACTGTCACTTCCCCTCTTGCACCATGAACTCCTGCTGGCATCCTGTGTCAATGATAAGCATAATCCCTTGATACCTCCTGGCCCCTCTTAGAACAAAAGAACCACAGGAAGAGGTCAGGCTTTTGCCACGTAAGCCTGCCAAGAAATTATAGCGCTCCATATGTTTCAGGTTGAGGAGAAGTCCAAAGCAAATCTCTCGACTGCAAAATCCCATCCTACTTAATTGGAGGTTTGTCTTACATACAGAGAGAATTGGTATTATTGGATGAGGTTATGTACGCTGTCAAATATTCAAAGTCGCATCATCAGTCTTGTCCATTCTGAATGACCTACTGAACACGATAAGATTGTTTGTTGTGTCTCTGTTCCCAAGTCTGACGACTTTTACCTCCATCTCCAGGGGAATGAAATAATTGACATCTTTTATGATATTGTTAGCCAGATGTGGGGCTAAAGAAAGAGACAAAGCTCCTTGAGGTGTTGGGATAAACCAGAGCCAGGCTATACTGAAGACCGCTTGGGATCAACTGGTCAGTGCATGCAAAAAATATTACAAGGGGTTTTGATTACTGATGGTTTGTTGGATATTTTGTCATTTAAGAAAGATTATGCAAAAACCTTCGCTTTAGGCGGTCAGTATGCCTCTACAATAATTATGAACCTCAGGATAGTACTTGGTTTGCCGTTTTGACTGGTTCCTAGGAAGCAATCTGACATGGCTGCAATTTTGATAATGGCAAAATTGTTTGAATCGCTGGTAGCGCTCATTTTTAAAAAGAAAAAAAAAACAACTTGTCACAGGATCAATCCCTGCTCAAGTTGAATGTTGTCTACATCCAATCAAGTTTCCCCCTGAGTCCACAACCCTCTCCTCCATGCACACCAGCCACTTCCGGTAGTGAAAGTTAGTGTGCACCTTTTTTCTTATGTGCTTCTTTTTTTTTTTTTTTGCATCTCTATTGTGTCTAATCGTCTGTGTCTTTCGTGCTTGGGTTTTCTTTCTTTTCTTTCATGCTTCTCTTTTATTGTGAACAATTATTTTTGGGGAAAAAAATGATTCCATACCAACCACATATAGTCCCCCACCCCCCATTTACAGTACAAACACAAGTTAGAATGAAACGACCTGGCTAGAACAAATTAAATCATTTGTCATAGGGACGAATGCAAGTGACTAGTCTGTGTTGTAATTCAGCTCCAGCTCACTCGGGACCCTGAACAGGATGAGCCATGGAAAATGGATGGCTGTAAGTCAGAATGAAATGGAGAGATTGGTGGCATGCCACTTCACCTGGATGTCAACTTGGATAGGGTGTTGATATAAAGCGGAGGTGTGGTGGCGACACGTTTTGCAAAAAATACCGCCTGTTGGACATTACTCACACCCCAGCTGGCGTCTGCAATCTATTTGTGTTCTCTTCTCCTTCAATCCCATGCAGGATGGTTACATAAATCACCAGCGCGAACCAAGAGCTGATTAATACAACTCAGTGCAAATGGAGGGCAACACAAAACAGCTGTTTGTGCCTGCACGGACCCATGGTTTATAAATCCAGAGAAGCCCACATTTTTTTCCCCTGGTTGACGTTTAAAATGTGAAACTGGATGCTGTCCAAAATCTGCCGGTGCCAAGCTCGTTCCGTGATCAAAATAAGACAGATGTTGGTCCTTGACTTTGTATGCTGTCAGATCAGCTGAGCTGTGCTCCAAGCTGAGATTCAGGGCTGGAAGCAACACTTGTCAAAGAAGGAATGAAAATGAGAGCGGGCCATATTTTGGCTTACTGGCTTCCTCAAGGTCACCATGGTGAGTTAGTACCATTACAGTCATCAGATGCGCACTGGGAAACCAATTCAATCAAAAACCTTGCACGATTCCATCCTTCAACGCCTCTTTGACAAGCAATCAAGCATAAACGCTCTTATCACTATCATCAGATGGCGTTTGTAGTCGTCGCTGAGCCAGAAATATTCTTTCATTTCTTCTTCTCCACCTAAAGGCTGCAGTAATTGATTTTAGGGCTGTAAGTTTATCTGCATCTGGCTCAATCAAATGTATCCCAAGATTGATTCTGTTAGACAGCGCTCAGAGTAATTTATGCTTTGAGGGGGAAATCATGCTCATCCAAGAAATACCAGACCACAACTGCTGCAGGATAATGATCAGTCACTGCTGCTGTGAGCAAAGCACTTTGTTTAAATTAAGCTACAGTATGTGAACTACTATTACTCAAGTGAAATGAATAACGATAACAGAAGGTAGGGACAATATGTCATTCATTTTGATCCTTTTACATCCTATGACTGAATATATTCTCATATTTGCAATCATTCAAACATTTTCTATTTCTACACTTTAAAATATAGTTGGGCCCAAAACGTCCAATTGTAGGACAAAAAGGGACTAACTCCAATTCAGATTGAGCCAACCATTTGGGTTATTCATTTAATCCAAAAGGTCTGCTCAAATGAATATCACACTAAAAAAGCCGTCTTAAGGTTATTTATTAGCCATGGGACGAGATATGAATCAGTCTTGATGGCAAAGTTATTTGCATCTTTCATGGCATCGAGTACCTCCGCTTTGGTTTTTCTCGTAAAGTGTTGGACAGTAGTAGTCGCACAGTAGACTAAAATGATGTCGTGATAGGATCTCATACCGCGGTCAAGGGTGTGAATTAGCCGCCCATATCCACTGGTATATTTTTGGTAGCTCTTGCACTTGATGGGTCCAGATGTGACTCAACAATCATCGGAAGATTATGTATTTCTCCTGTGTGCTCTATTGAGCGTTTTCCCCTTTTCAATTGATGGCAGATTGCAAGCAACGGTTAGGTGCATAACGCCACCTACTGTACGAGAGTGTAGCACTCAAGCCTATCCATCGACCTAGTTCCCCTTCATTGCACGGTTGGCTCAATAAGCTGTACCCTCCCAAAACGTGAAAAGAAAATGAATCTAGTGGCATGTCGAGCGAGAAATCTCGCGGCGTTCAATCTCGCAAGATCTCGTCCCATCCTTATTATTTAGTAGAAAAAAAAACATCTATTTAGGTTATTCTATTGGTAAAAAGTTGTTTAATCTGACACAACTTTTTGAGCGGATGAATAATGCAAAATGTCAGGACAAATGAATAAATTACAAAACATCCATCCCTCCATTTTCTCTAGCCGCTTATCCTCACAAGTGTTGCAGACTTGCTGGTGCCTATCCCAGCTGACTTCGGGCAGTTGGCAGGGGACACCCCAAACTGCCAGTTGCAGGGCACAGAAGAATGAACAACCATGTCGCCAACTTTTGCCTCTCAGTGGGATGGGGGTTTTGTTTGAGGAATGAAAGATGTCCATAGGAACGTGAATCCACTTGAAAAGCAATTGTGCAAAGAGTAGCCCATAGTGGGTCAAAAATGGACTGATCCACTACCCAAAACAAATAAATCCAATTTTTTGGGTAATTTTGAATAAAATTTTTTTGGATTGTCTTTTTCAAAACAACCCAAAAAGTAGGGTCAAATTGACCCTAGTTGTGGATCAAGCTTTTTTTTTTTTGACCTAGCTTGGGTTCATTTTGACCCAACTGTTTTTAGAATTTACCAACAAAAGGGATTTTCTCTTGGCTTCCCTGAAGGAGGACAGTTGAGTTGACCCAACTGTTTTTGGAATATACTGTACCAACAAAAGTTATTTTCTCTTGGCTTACCAGGACAGTAGAGATTATATTTGGTATCTTTCCTCAGTCAAACATTGTGTGCTTCACAATTCCATCTTGTTTATTTACTTATTTTTTACATTCTGGACCTAGTCTGGACATATAATGTACCACATTGCCAATTCATGATTTCCTTCTTTTTCAGTTCTGTCAGTTCAGTGGTCATTATTAAATTCCTCTTTGCGACCATGGGTACAATACAAAAAAACAATGGAGATCTAGAGACAGCTACGAGTCATATGAAACAGGAATCTATTTGACTGCGAATCTATTTTTGGACACCAAAGCAAAACACTGGCTCTTGATGATCTTATGTCAGCCTAAGAACGGCAGGAACCTACAATGACTCACTTCCCTCTTCATCTTCAAGTGCTGTCCCAAGATTATTCTCGTACACACTTTTGTAAAAACTGCCTTTTTAATTATAATTTTCTACCTTAACCCTTGTGCATTCGTTTTAAAAGGACTACTCTCGTGTTTTTTGTACCAATGTGGTACCTGCTTTGGAGGTTGGGATAACTACCATTTTTAATGAATTATTTTTTTCTTAAAACCACTCAATGTTCAGTGGCATTAGCTCTATCCATACATATGTAGTTTTAATGAAATACAAGACAAAATACACAACTTGAAAAAGTGAGTCAAGCACACCGTTTTTCCCCAACTCATACGGAGTAACTACAAACTACAAATGCATTCGCATCGATTTGAAGCAATTTGGTGTTTTCATGTAGGAGTTGGTCTTTGGCGCCACCTACTTGAAGTGTTCCAAGTCATTCAAGAAATTTCCATCTGTTGGCCTGTCTCAACCACTGCTAAAGAGCTTGGTTCAAAAATTGCAGGAAATGCAAGATAACACATAGGTATAACATCCATCAAAAAAACGTGTATTATAATGAGTGTGGGTATGTCCAACCTGGTACCCATGAATATATGCGTCATACTTATTTAGGACGCCAAGATGCAACAGTTAGGAATTTGCAGAATGGTTGTATTTTGAATGTTAACATGATAATATAATCAGCGTGAAAGTTCAACTCTTTTTTTTTTTTTTCAACACTTTCTCCTTTGAGTTCCCAAAAAATTCATCAAAAAGGTCCCACATTGGTACCATGTATGCACGAGGGTTAAATATTTTCGCATAATTTGGCATATTCTGAGAGACATACTTTTAAAATCTGAAAGAATCGAAGCTATTAAAGAACCCAGAGTTGACTGATGTATAATATTGAACTCTACGTTACTTTCTTTGTTTCACAATCTCTATACTTCAAAGGGTATCCAACATTTGACCTGTGAATTTGATAGATAGATAGATAGATAGATAGATAGATAGATAGATAGATAGATAGATAGATAGATAGATAGATAGATAGATAGATAGATAGATAGATAGATAGATAGATAGATAGATAGATAGATAGATAGATAGATAGATAGATAGATAGGTCATCCACAAGGGAAATTCGCAAATGTTGCTAACTTTTGCCAGCATTTGGATGAATCACAGACAAAAAGAGAAACAAGCGGATGAAAGGCCAACTTGCATTGGAGAGCCTTCTTTAGAACATCAAACGAAGAGAGTTTCTCCCAGCAGTCAGAGGGGCTCCGGGGGGACGCAGTTGTAATTTCCTGGCAGAGAGAGGCTGGACATGTGGGCACTGTTCACTACATCAAAGACAGGAGAACTCAAGGAGAAGTGACGGCATGTTCAAACCTTTTTGTTTTTGACATCTCTTTTTGCCTTCTTTCTACCTCCCAATTATCTCTGCAGTCTTCCCTCATTATGCCGTTAAATCGGTAAAACAATATACAGTACCTGTTATTTCACGAAATCCCTTATTGTAAATCTGGCTCTTACGAAAAAAAAACCTGCTTATTTCACAACATTAGTTATATTTTCATGAAAGTTAATGTCATATTTAGCCCACAAGGTCCAAATGCAACCTTGGTAATATACTTTTATCTTTTAAACATTTGGTTCTTGTAAATGTATGACGTTTGGAAAATCTGCCTTTTCTCATAATTACAACTTCATTCTCATAATTTAATGACTTTATGCTATACTATGACTATAGTTTTTTTTTTTATATATAACTTGGCCTAAAATCTTATATCTTATTTACTTCTACTTACCACATCACAGAAGATGTTTCGTTTGGCATGAATTCAATCATTACAAAGGTACTGCAGCGTGTATGCCATTGTATTTTCATATGTTAAAGATGCTATTATCTTTCATTTCTTTTCAGTAATTCACCTTGTAAAATCAATTGATTCCATTGCCTTAGTGACAAGGGGGATTTTTTTGGAAGTTAACCAAATATGGTTCCATGCCTGCTGAACGATGCCTTAGGATTGACTGGCCACCAGTCTAGAATGTACCCAGTCTCCAGCTCACCGGTGACCCTGAACAGGATTAGCAGTAAAAAACAAAACAAAACACGGATGAATAGACAAATGGGTTAAATTGAAACTGCTTTGTGGAATATAGTTGGAACTAAAAAGTATATATATTTTTTCTTTACCGTTTTGCTTGCTCACACCTAATGCTCCTTTTCACTTGTTCCTACTGGGATTTTATTTGACCATCATAAAGTGAGGCCATAGGCACACGTCAAAGGCACCATGTTCCGGCTCATCATGAGGGTATCTTCTCCAACAGTTTGTGATATGTATGAAATAAAGTCTGTATAAAGGAACCATGCTGCTATTAAATAACAATCAACTCTTAAATACCGGTTACATGGTGACATGATATAGTGTAATGTGCAAATGAGAAACCAAAAAACTTTGATGCGATGTATTATATATGTTTAAGGTTTTAAAGGACCTCGTTCATGGTGTTTTTTTTCCCCATTTTCCACGGACAAAGATACAGATAGAAATCAAATCTGTCAGATGCTGCCCTGGCACCCAGGATGCCCTCAGTACTTTCCCGATTGGGCACCTCTTATCTGGCTCCCTTGCACTTGCTTGATTTTGCCCTCTGATTGGACCTTGAATCCCTGCCGCTTGCCTTGCTTTTTTTTTTTTTTTTTTTTTTGGTTATTGTTTTGAGATGTCTGGGATCAATTTCTGGGGGGTAGCTCTGTTATGTTTTTGAAGTTTTGATAGTTGTTTTTTTTTTCATGTTATGGGTTTGAGTTGGTTTTGGTGTTTCTTTTCATGTCTTGGGTTTAAGATTGTGGTGGCAGTGTGAAGCAGTTGTTAGCACAGACTTCAAAACTCGGGACTGAGTTTGCCTGGCAACCAGTTCAGGGTGTTCCCCGCCTACTGCCCGTAGACAGCTTGGTTATGTACCAGCAAGTCAGTGACCCTAGTGAGGATAAGCGGCTATAGAAAAAGAATGGATGAATGGGTTTCAGTTTGTCCATCCATCCATTTTCTAGAGTCAGCAAGTTGTTAAGGATTATTATTACAATATACATGTCACATGAGGAACAGAATTTGGACCCAGAAGTGGACAGGACATGGACGTGGAAGTCAAAAGTCTTAATTCAGGACACGCTGGAGAGACCCTGTCCCTTGGCTAGGATGGATATAAACTAAAAAAAAATAGCTTGACATGACACCTTGAGAGCTTCCTGTCCTGATAGCGTTTCACTGAATAGCTAAAGCTTGGATACTGTCAGACATCAATCCTGAATGACATAATAAAGCACACTACCGAAACCTAGTGCCTGCATGGCAACTCTGATATATCAAGGAACAAGCAAGTCACAACAGTACCTATTTGACAAAGGTGATAAATACATAAACCTGACCCTGAAGGTGACACATATATGACCATCGCACTGATATTACAACATGACATCCATCTAGATGAAACTGCTCTCTTTACTAGTCTATAACCTCCAGGCCCATCTCTTATCACGTAGTAACACCGTCATTTGGATTCATATGGGCTCTGAGAAAACTGTAAAATATAACAGTCAACTTTCATGGCTTTGCGGTTTGGATGAGAGTTCAGCAACTTGCAGATGTGAACATGGGACACACACTTTAAAGCACAAAAGAGTGCAACTCAGAGAGCGCAGAAACTGCAGTATCAATAGCCCAAATAAACATTAAGGCTCATTTTCACTTGTCAGTCATCACTACACAATATAATGAGTTAAACAGTAAGGAATCCTACTGGAAGCACAGACTTTATCGTGCGTTGTTGTTATCGAGAGCCCTGTGGATGTTACGGGCAAAAAATAACTTACATACAGTAAACGTTTTTAAATACCGCAACCAATGATGATCTGCCATCCAAAGTGAAACTCCCAATAGTATAGTATTTTGATGTGTTATGTGTGACAGTTTAATGACAGATCTATCAAAAGCTACAGTGAAATGTGTCTTATAAACAACTTGCTGCCCTACCATCAAGCGCAATGCGGGCTCACTGCGTATGGAATGAACTAACACGTTTGGTCACATTTACAAATCATTTATTATTAGTAAGAGTCAAACATTTTATGATGTGTGCTTTGAAGAAAAAGAAAACAGCTGGTCAAGCAGAGCAATGTTTGACATGAATCAAAAGGATAGAAATGCCAAATAAATTACTGGTTTAACCATGGAAACGCCAATTTTGGAACTGGTTGTAAACATCCACCAGAATAGTCGGCACTTTTTCTGATGAAATACTGACAATAAAGTTACACATACATTGGAATCTTTACAAGAGAGATATTATTTATTATTAATTTGTTGTCTTACTGCTGTCTCAAAAATGAAAATGAAGCTGTGTAAGAAAACTGGCACTAAGTTGCATCAAAGACTACTGGATCATTTTTCTCTTAATTATTGATTGTAGGGGTGGTGTGTTGTCTAAAAATATACATGGTGTTTCACATGTTTTGCATCACTATTACAAACTGTTGCACCCTTTGAAGACAGTCACTGTACTAAATAGCTGTTTATTTTGATACATTTTGTTTTTTCTCAAGTGTGTCAGATTAACACATCACGTGAAAAATTAATTACACAGATAAAATATGTTTATAAACCTTGAGCGGTATATTGTCCAACCCTTTGATCTTTAAATCAAAGATCTTTTACATAAAAAAGTGCAATGAAAAAAGACACGAGGGATCTGAAATTTCACCCAGATGGTGACAACACGTCGAATTTCAACATGGAACAAACACTTAATTATCTTACTTCCAAAAAAGATTGAAATACTGCGCGAGGTAATAATCAAATTTAATCATTTTTTTTTAAATTTTCAATCTCTATTTTCATGTTTCGCACCCTTCACACCTTGAAATGGACACTGATTGGCTGTTATTGTGTTTGGCATAACTTGACTGGCTACTGTTGTGAGGGGGCAAAAGGAATATGTGAAAACGAAAGAGCACGCGAAATTGTCAATAAAATGAAAATGAAACAAGGAAGTAAATGTAACTTCCTTGTGAGAAGCAGCTCACGTTTAGCCTGGCGCATCAATGCAAAGCACCCAGCTGCGACTGCAGCCACAACTAATAATAGTAACAAAGAGTCTGATGTAGGGAGGCAAAAAAACCTCTACCAAACAAAACACTATGCATTTGAACAAATGACGGAGAGGATGGACGATGTTATCATTTAAATCTTTTGATCCGGCACAAACATAATCCATCTAAATTTAAAAAACAACAACAACAAAAAAAAAAACTGGTTGGGGGTGCAATAAAGGTGAGATTAAAATGAGAATCATTTAGTTGTACATCCTAATTAATTATTCTATATTTTTTTTTTAATCTCTTGACAGAACTTATACCGTATTAGCAGGTAAAATCATGTTCTAAGTTTCTATGCCATATTACAGTTTCAATGCAAAATTGATAACTCATTGCAAAAACATATAAACTTTATGTTGAACCTCATAATAGCTCTGCGCAATTTAATTTGGCGGAAAACTGCACGCATTGAGAAAATGACAATGCACATGCTTATTTAGAGAAAGATGAACCAAGAGCAGTGGAGCTGCTTATCTAGAACACAATGTTCAACGATAACACTGGCGGTGGCGAGTGAGTGCGCGAGTGTGCATTTCTGAGTAAAGCAATGACTTAGCTGATGCATTTGCGCGCACAGATGTGCAAGCACACAACCACAAAGACAGATGGCCCCAGGCACCAGCGAGGGTAGACTAGGCTACAATTTAGAAAAGGCAGGCTGGAAGGCAGAACTAGGTCTGACTTGCCTCAGGTAACAGCTAAGCCTGCAGATCTGAGTCAAGCACTTCGGACTGGAGAGGATGGCCAATTTGCTCCGAGCGGAGGGAAGGTTGGAGCTGTGGGAGCAGCTGCGCTTGTCAACAGATTAATGCGTCAACCTAAGTGACAGGTCGACACCCCCTCCCACTCTGGCGCTCAGTGCATTTTGTTTCTGAGAAAGTCTCATATCTCTCGTCGATACCCTCTGGGACAAGTGCTTCCTCTGCCCGACTCCAGCCAGGTGCCACTGTTGTTGTAAGCCGGGCCTTCCTCTTGCAGCTTTCAATTGCGGCTAGAATTTTCCATTGGCACACTTTTAGACTTTACCGTGTCAGCTGCTCTGTTAATGCTATCCAGATGAGGCACAGATGGGAGGAGTAGGAGAGGTGAGAGGAAGGCTACATGTGTAAAAGAGACAGGGACATGAGGAGTGTGAAGGAAATGACACAGCTGCAGGTGTGTTAGGCTCCATTGGGATGGCCCTAACTACTTGTTCAACTCTGCTTAAATTTAAAGTAGTGTTTGAATATGACATGACATGCCATTGAATCGGATTTAGTTAAGCATTCTTTTTTCAATATTCTAAGCTGTCTGATTTGTTTGTCCGTGACAAATGGCACTGGTAAACAAACAACATGATGTTTGTGCCTCTTGTTGCTCTGATGGTAGTCACCTTTTGAGTAAATATTTGGCGCTAAATTAAGACAATTAAGACAAGTTTAGTAGAGTATCTAGAGTGAGTAGATTTCCCAAAATAAAAACTGGGACTTTCACTGGAGTGTTTTTCAGCTGAGTTTGAAGAGACTGGTCTGAAACCAGCACCTCCAAATCAGAGATGGTGGTGGTTCCTCACTTGTAAAATGGCGGTATGCCCTCTTTGGGTCGGAGGTGAGATCGAGTCCCTAGTGAAGAAGTTCAAGTATCTCGGAGTCAGGTTAGTGCAACGGCTGCATTTATGCAGACTTTGTATTGGTCTGCTGTGAAAGAAGACGAGCTGAAAGGCAGAGCTCTCAATTTCTCAATGGATCTAGGCTCCTGCCCACACCTATGGTCATGATATGTGTGAGATCCTGGTTAAAAGTGGCTAAAATTCGTTTCCGTAAGGGATCCGGGCTCTCCCTGAGGAATAGAGCGAAAAAATCAGCCCCTGGAGGGACTCCGACTGGAGCTGTTGCTCCTCCACGTTGAGGAGCTAGATAAAGGGTGACTCGGCATCTAATTGTGGTGCCTCCTGGACGTTTCCCTGGTGCGGTGTTCAGTGTAATTGCAAATTAATTTTTACCTTGACAACACCCTGCGATGTACTTTGTAAATTTTGCACCTCAATGAACATGTCACTCGCCACCTTGAGTATAAACATACCCGAGCAGACAAAGGAACAGCCATTCCGTTTGCTTAAAGAAGATGGGTCCGAGTTACGGTGGTCAAACCAGCTCAGTAAAGCCAAACAATGTCTTTGATGAGCCTGCCTGAAAACCAAAGTGTGCTGACTATGGGTACTGTGTGTGTTTGTGTGTGGCTGCGTTGGATGGAGGGAGGCAGAACACGGGTCAAACACTCCCTTTGAAGACCTGTTTGCACCCGAGCCAAGGACAACATGAAAGGAAAAGACAAATTGGAACAAATCAACATGCAATATAGTCCTTTTAGGTGAGCTTGCAGTCATCTTGATCTAATTTGCTTTTTTGAAAGATCTTGAAAAAGTTTGGAGTTTGACTGATTCATAGACATATGTGCAAACAATTGCTATGATGTGGAGGGCATTTCCAAACATAGATTGTTCTTCCAGGATATGTCTCTTTGGTAAAGTGACATCAACTTTCATTATGTCACTCTCATTCATCGTGACCAAAGCCATAATCCTCATCTACATGAAAAGATATCATCATGTTGGAAACAAGTTGGTTTTGTTTGCAAATGACAATATACTGTATGACATTTTTTACAGTGGTATGTTGATATGGTGTGATATGTTGATTTATTTCTTTTCTTTTCATAACAGTTACCAATCTTTGACTTGTTTTTAGCGAATACTAGGCCCTGCTACAATATCTTATTATCGGCCATTATATTGGTACTAACAACATTTTTATGTGGTACATGATTTTGAAAGATTTAGAGCCGCAAAGTTAAGTTCATGATTAGGGGTTTGGTGCCCTATGTTTTTGTAATGATCTGGCAGACAGTTAATTCTATTCTTGTCTAACCTTTCATGTCCATTTGTTGCTAGGCAGAAACTATTGAGCACAATCAGCAATGCCCCTCAGCCAAATGGCTTAGTCTGATTGACACACTTTCAGAAGTCGAAAAATGACTCCAAAAGCACCATCAGGATTATGAAAGCTCATTTGTACACCACTCGCAAGGTACATTGTTCGCAACCATCAAAATCAAGGAAATGCTCCATATGAAATATGAAATACAATACAATTGCACTCAGGTGTAATTACTTATACCAGTGTTTCGCCAAGCTGTTACAGCCAAGTGTTCAAGGGCGCAATTTTGTTTGACACTTTTTTTAAGGATTCCCAAAAAGTATAATAATTATTTTTTTCCTTGAGTGTACCACAAACCCCATGTCAGACGCTTGTCATATTAGACGTGGTTTCAAGCGAACAGGTCCGCATTCAGCGAGCCAAAATATGCACCTGTCAACTTCGAAACCAAACAGTAACAAAAAGTAATATTATGAAAAAAATTGCCTCTTGCATTAATGCAGCAGGCTCTCGTCACTAGCCCTCACTCTTAATGTTTCCAGCGCCCGCCGCGAGGGGGGCGTGCTTTGTTGTGAGCGCTCTGACAGTGAGTGGAGGTCTCAGGAGGGACATGCCGAAAGTTGAAAGCTCAACAAGCTCTGTGAAGTGGCTAGCTTTTATGTTGCACATTGTGCTGGAGCTGCTGCAGAGGCAGCTCAAGTCCAAAATACAAACTTATTTCAAAAGCGCTTCGTGTCAGTCACCACCTCCTCCTCCTCTCCTCGCCATGAGTTGTTGTGTCTGTTTGGAACTTCATTAAAGGTAGATATCTTTGAAAATGTGTGCTTTTCCAGTGTTTTTGTTTCCCCTCGCTCTCATGACAGCCTGCAGCAGCAGTTGGTAGCCCATGCCGCATGTCAGAGTAACATCTTATTAAAGTGTTGATTCTTGCCTTGGGCTACTTCCAGCCCCATTCAGCTCACGGTACATGTCAGGACACGGAGACAGCCATATTGTTCACTATACCACCATGAGATTTAATTGCAGTTCTGTGTGTGTGCGCGCTGAGTCACATTGCGGTTACCACCTACGACTTACAGTATCAACTGCTTATTATGTTAATTGTGCTCACGGTGAGGGTGACAAGGTGCCAGTAAAATATGGCTCATGCCTCATTACAATTACGTTCAACAGGGGTTAAAAGCAGAGAACACACTTCACTGTCGGGGTGAAACCAGTCCTCGAGTAATTCGAGTATCGTGGTTGAAAAAAATGCTAGAACATTGGTTCTTGCCCCGGATACCCGCATGAAGTTGCAGACATCAGAAAAAAAAATGTCAAGTCAATCACAGCAGCAATTCTTGTGGCTCTGCATGACAGTAAAACACGGCGGAAATGCAGTGAGAAGGGTAAATTCAAAATAAATTCAAGGTCAGGAATTAATAACGCTTTGGAACCCTTTTATTTTGAAGCGTTTCCTGGCAGCTTGTTGCGGCATATCAACTTGACTAGCGTTTCTACAGCCGATACAAACATTGACAAGATGGCTCTGAAATCATAGTCAATCACCAATTCAGGGCGCTAAGAAAATAACTTCATTACATTGATAAAGACATATGGCGCCTGTCGCCAGAATTTCCCGGTGACTCCGTTACAGCTGCGTCAAACTTACTGTGCCTGCTACCTTGCCATGTTCGAGTGCTCCGCATAGGCTGGCGTGATAGAGGTAAAGGATTCATAGAGTCCAGTATTTAGTCTTATGAGGTAGATCATGTACCTGTAGGGAAATATCTACGTAGGCCCCTACCTTTGGTGGTCAAGTATCATTCATTTTGAGACAGGTCAACACAACCATAAACAATTAAACTGGCTTCTGTCTGAGAGTCGTCTGGTTGACAGAATCATCGTGTGACTCCTGCGATGGCTTGAGGCGCTGGACTGATGCCAGGAGGGAGGGAGTCGGACTGGAGAAGAACTACACGTTGTGTACAAGACAGCAGTGGCCTGGAGGCAAGAAAAACAAGTTAGCGATTACAAGGTCAAGTATTAGGGATGGGAATTTTGGCTCTTTTTCGAGGGCTCATTAAGAGCTCCCCAGGTTTTTTTTTTCCCCCTACGATTAAGTGCCAAAGTAAGTGCAGTTGAATTACACTTTTTTTAATTGTTTGATTTTACATTTTTATGCATGTTGCTGATTATTGAAATTCAGTCTGCATATTTAATGTGTCTGACCTTGGAGACATTACAAAGAGACAGAAACATACTTTTCATTTTTTTTCAAGCCTGCTCTTCCCAGTTACTGAACAGTTTCTGTAGGTTTCATCAAATCTAATCCAATGTTTCTTAATGCAAAAGCAGGAATATTTTTTTGTCTTTTATATTAAAGGGACATTGTGTAAGATTAAGACTGATTTTCATTACAGACAGCCGAAGGTGCTGCATTTACCATTGACCGTAGCTATAAGAAACATGGTTTTACACAGTGTCCCTTAATGTACAAAATAATTGAATGTAGTAATTTATTGCTAAATTGAGTTATAGTGACTGCTTTGCAAAACACTATGTGTTTATTTGCTTTTTTTTTTTTTATTGCTGCAAATTTCAGTTAGTGATGTAATTTTCCAGGAGACAAACCAGAAATCAAACCATTAATTTTACATGAGCTATTACAGTAACTGTAGTTCCAAAGTTCAATAACACAAAAATGGATGGCATGTAACATTATTTAGTCAGGTTTTTTTTTTTTTTTATCTCAAAAAATGCTTTGTGCTGGTTAGGAGATACTTGAGTGAAAAAATACTTTGCAAGGGGTATGTCATTGAAAAAGAACCACTATTCGAGTATCATGAAACATATAAAACTGTTGAGCATACTGTAAGTCACAATATGTTGACACATTTTTAAGCCCTCTCACTGTCATTATACATGTGCACTGAGTCAAGAGTATTACATCGAAATCAAAATCGGTATCTCATGACGAGATGGTCAGTTAATAGGCATTACGGACAATAGCGCCACTGTTGGATTCGATTTCTGTGTAGTATTCACAAATATCTTTAGAACATGACCAGAACCGTATTAACGCAATCAAACTGTGTGACCGAAGAGGTTCATTTTATTAGTGCATCTGTGCAAATACATCAAAAATAAACACGCTCAAAAGTTAATTTTGCCTGCCAGGAGATTTATGAGGGACGGTCTGTAAATCATCTGCTTCATTTTGTGTAATTTATTCAGTGAGCTGAGAATGTGGCTGAAAAGCAAATACTTAAAAAGCTGAGGAAAGCAAAGCCCTTCTCGAGTCTTTCTTTTGATCAAAAGCTATTATCTAAGAGATTCCAAATACAGTCAAAGAGACTCTGTGGTGTTTTATTAGCAATGTAAAGAGGCCCTGTCCAGATAAGAGGCTCTTTATGGATGGTGTTTCCCCACCACTGGAGGCCTCGGGGCCCACCAGAAGATATTAGATGACTGGACTGTGGAGCCTGGAGTCTTCAAGCCAGCTGTTCACACAAAAACCTCAACAGACAAGACGCTGAGCCACAGATGAGGGCACGCAGGGCCAAATAAAGTTGGGTCAGGTGCGGGCAATATGCCACTGTGGTTGTTTGAGTTTTGGGATTTGTGCTTGCCACGTTCATGTTGACACTATCCAGCTCATCTTCTCTGTAGGAAGCCTGATCAACGTCTTGGAGCTTATTGCGACATGTCATATGATAATGGATGGATTTGTGTGTGTGTGTGTGTATACATATATATATATATATATATATATATATATATATATATATATATATATATATATATATATATATATATATATATATATATATATATATATATATATATATATATATATATATATATATATTAAAGTTAAAACTTTGGGGGTGAATACATTTATTTTCTTCGGCATCTGATCTGCTAACTTGCAGTCAAACTTCAAGGCATGTGACCAGAATAAAGACTAAAATGGTCACTTATGTGGTTTTATCTCACAAAGTTGCTTGATGGTTTGTTAGAAAAAAATGTGCACTTTGCAAAGCCAAGTTCAAACACTGTTATACAATACATCTTTGGCATATCATTTCAGAGCAAAACAGTTTGCTCAAGTTACCTCCACATGGTATGGTGCTGCTGTTGGGCCTGAGCTAAAACTAATTATATATATATATATATATATATATATATATATATATATATATATATATATATATATATATATATATATATATATATATATATATTAGACAGAAGGAAAGCGAAAGACACAGTGAGAGAGAGTTTAAGAGAGGTTATTGCTTTGGGATGTATAAAGCCAATAAATCTCACATATAATAAGTGTGGGCAAGTGTGTCTAAAATGGAAGGGAAGACAGGCAGTGCGATAAGATGTTAAATAATGAGTGGGTTTCATAATGTCTCTTCCTCCTCCATAGAGAGTTCATTGAGACAAGAAGAGGGCATGGCAGGATATCCTGACCAGACACAGCACCGAGCTCTACGCCAACACTGTCTTCACTTGTACTGCTTCACTATTATCGCTGCTTATGCAACAAGTAGTGACCATCAACACTGCACAACTGGTCACAACATTAGGTGCAGCAATGAGATCTAATCCAAATGTTGCATAAATAAAGTCTGCCTTAAGTTTCCTCTCACACTGTAAGAGAGGTATTCATTAAAACTATTGTAATTCATTTGATCATAGTCAACCTCAACAATAAACTTATGGTGTCCATCAATCAAACAGAGTGAGTTTCACAATAAAGAAAAAGGGAATCTCTTTTAAGACCTTGAATGGCACTAGTTCATTAGGCATGAAGTTCTTTTAAAAAGTAAAGTGGATGAACCTCCCCCCCGCCATGGGGCCCAAGATGAGGACCTTGTTTAAAAATTGCACGCTTCAATCTGCTGCAAGATGCTGACATCAGCAACAGCCGTGCTGGAGGTCAGCTGGGGTCATGGCTGCCAATCACCCGCTACAAACTCACAACAGCCCCGGCAGACGCCGGCAAAAGCAAAAACAAAAAGGAACAGGACAGAAAAAAAGAGTGCTATGTGTGCTAGTAACAATTGTCCTGGGGAATAGACCTTAACAGCTGACCTGGTTGGAAAGAAATATTATTAAAAACTGATGATTTTTTTCAAATGTCTTCATTAATTGATTTAGAGGTCATTATCATATTGGCTATGATAATGCTTTGTTTGTTATGAGAAATAACATCTAATTGGTGCTGTAATTAATCATCAATACAAGTTTGCAGAACTATGTTGAAGGGATTTTTATTCGCACATGAATCATTCTCATTGTAATTTCTAAAGTAAACGTTGCTCAACTAATTGGGTTTGACTGGGCTTCAGTGGGTGTGGAAAAGGTTATTTCTGCAGCGGTGACACATAAGCAGTAACAGACTACTTGTGTTTGTGAGGAAAGCACTACATAATTCCAAATTCCATGATCCAAAGTAGATAAATATTTAACTACATAGTACTGAAAACCTTCCTTTGATTTACTATCACTGTTCGTTCTATGATAGCGCAGATTGACTCATAGTTTCCTTGCACTTGTTTCAAATCCCTGCTTTTGATCATTCACCAAAACATTGCATACTATTGTGGCAAAAATAATCCTTATCCGTGTATTTATTTGATACAGTGCAGATGCGGCTAAGTTACACTCTTCCTGTCGTGTAATAAACATAAAAGTGCACTGTACACTACATCATTCGGTAGAACTAAGACAAATGGTGCTGATTAGAGAACAACAGTTGCTTCCAAGCATCAAAAATCCAGACGGCAAAGTGCCATTACAAGCAAGAGCTTCAACATCAAGGCTGCCTTAGAAGTGAGGCCAGCAGATCAGCGCTGCCATGATACTTGATCACGATCATGTCATCCTTATTATGATCGTCATCATCATCACAGACACTGGACATAAATGCTAAGTCAATTTTTTTTTTTTTTTTTGGACATTTGGTGGATGATATCAAGTTAAATGGGTCACTGTTACCTCTGTAAAGAAGGGGCTGGCAAGAAGTGCATACTTGACACGCCTCTTTGGCCACAACGATCTTTCACAGAACCACCAAAGTTTCACTTCAATCTGCCTGACATGTTTTTGCATCCGTAGAAGAACATCTTTAGCTAAACTATACAAATTAGGGGTTGATGAATTTTATACTTAATTCTAATTCTCAACAACAACGTTTTACTGTGTCTTCCCTTCTACAATAATCTTGCAACAAAAACATTGTATTACTTAGTTATACAAAGGGGTCAGAGTGGCAGACTGGTTAGCACGTCCATCTCACAGTGCACAGGCCTTCCTTTGTAGAGTTTTCATGTTCTCCCTGTGCCTGCATGAGTTTTCCTTGGGTGGTTCAGTTTCCTCTCACATTACATGTATATTGCGCTCTATGATCATAGATCATCTATTTGAGAATACTCTTAGGAGTTCTCAATAGTGTTGAGGTCAGGAGAGCCATAAGGAAATGGCACATTTACAGAACTGTACTGACAATTCAATTGACTGCGAAATAACAAAAAAGTTATTGCATCATACCACCTTGAATTGAGCCGTAGTATATCAAATCGTAATCAGTGAGTCGAACTGAATCAAACAGTGTCATTTCCAAATAAATTGATTGACAACACACGTATCAAAAACTGTTGATTTTTTTCTTTTGTGGAGAGGTGCACTCCACTATAGTCAAATTAAAACCAAATAAAAATGAATGAATAAATAAATAGTATCACCTTGGTAGATGCTATTAAAATATTTCCAAGTTGAGAATTCTACATGTGGATCTTGTCGCTCATTTCCATTTAAATCGGGAACCATTATGTCTGAGAGGTAACACTTACATTACAATTGATGCTTACATTCCAAGTGGTTGTCAACAATATATTTACAAAAGGTGGCTGCAGGGAAACATGTCGAATTTTCCTAAAAGGCACAGAGGACAACATGTCGACGGACGACCGAAAGATCTTATCCCTAAACGTTTCTAAAGCAGTCATCTGGTAACTGACAAGCATTTCGCGCAGGCTGTGTTGACTCAACTGATTTTTGGGGTACTTTTCAAGCAGCTGCCTTCTGTGAGTACTTGCGCAAAATCACCGCATGCCACTTGTGGCTTTAGTGGTGCCAAATGGTTCTGAATATTCGCCCGTGCTTGAACACTAAATGACACGTTAAGTACCCCACTGTGGGCGCGCAGTGAGTGGTCACAGGTGTGTGTTTGCAGTAGCAAGATTCACAGCAGTTTCAAATGTGACTCATCCAATCAAAAATAAATAGCAGTCGTGTCTTTTGAAAACGGCCATCAACGATGTTTGAAATGACACACAGTTTGTGTGTGAGTCCTCACAGACATCTGCTTGGTGAGAGCAGTCATATAAGTGAGGGGAACATCTGCTGAACAGGGATGAGATGGACGACATAACAGACAAAGTGCAATACATAGCTTATACACATGAGCGCACACGCACACGTTGCTCACACTGCACACACTGTGATTCATAGATGGGGTGATGGTCTCCTGCAGGGATCTGTCCTCACCAGTGGGCCTCAAGGGAGAGCAGACAGAACATTTAAGATAGGCCTCCCTAATCCCCTTAGTTAGACTCAAATCACACACAAGCTCACACACACACACACACAGGCTATATTTAGGGTGGGGATTCACAACAGGATTTCAGGGGGGAAAAAAGTTTGCTTGCTTGCTTGCATCTGTTTTTCCTTAAGTAGTACACATATTTTCAACAATATTCCCATACAGTATACAGTACAAAGGAACTTCTATAGTGAGGTACATGCAACAGATAATCGAGGAAATTTGAGCATTTTCCCTTTTGGTGTGTTTGACAAAAAGCTCGCAGGCATATTGACACATTAATTGTCAATGTGGTTGTTTTGTTTTGTTTTTTGTCTGGCAAAAATTGGCAACGGCCTAAAGAAAAATCTATATTGGTGTGGCCCTAGTATACATGGTAATTGTGATATCCCGATTTAAACTACGACTGAATCCTAGTGACAATAACCACCGACTCTAGCCACAGAAGGATAGATGGCAAAGGTTCGTTTTTTAATGGGCTGATTTAATGACTCTACTTGTCATAATATGTCACTGACTTGTATTGAAGATTAAAAATATGTATTATTTGCACAAAACAATTGACTGTCTTTTGTCCAAACCTGTGATCTTTACTCCAGAGGCATTTTACATCAAAAGGAGAGCATTGAAAGAAGACTGTAGGGAGCTGAAATTTCACCCAGATGTCAAAGTTCAACATGGCGCAGCCAATTAGATATAACACTACCAGGGAAGTTCCGTCCCTTGGATAAAATACGGCTAGAATGATGTGGAAGACAATGATGAGAGAGATTAATTAGAGATTAATTAGACTTTTCGTAATTGGATGTTTATCTCATTTACTGCCATTGCCCGCAATAGACGTCAAAGATCCGTTGAGGCAGCTAGCAGTGAAGGAGGTCATTTGTCATACATTGTTTACAGTATCACTTTGTTTCATCTGACTTAGATAACTTGTTTGGTCAAAAAAAATCCAAAATCATGAGCTTTTTTTCCCATCATAAATCTATTTGTCTTATCTACTGCGTGTGATCATCGTTTCCATGGTGAATTGTACCACCAATGACAGGCTTTAAGAAGCTTTTTCCCAGTTCCGCGTAGTTAAATGTCAGGGCATTTGAGTTAAACGGTGCCACCATATACTGTATAAACATATCTGCATTCCTGGCATGCTTAAGTGAAATTTAACTGATTTAGTAGCATTTTGAAGGCAAGTGATTTGTAGCGGTAGCCTTTCAGTGACGCCATAAGCGTGTCATTGTCATTGCACATTCATAGCCGGTGTTTAACACCCCCAAAAAAGAAGGTGCTAAATAGTTGCTATCTCTGAGATGTTATGTTGCGAGTTTGCACGTGTGCTAGGGAGAGCTGTGGGAGCAGTGAGCAGTACCTCCTGTCGCTGCTTTTATTGTCTGTCAGTTTGTGCTTGTGTTTTTGCGCGTGACAGAAGAAAAGGTCACGAGGCAGAGTTGTGGTCCCTCTGACGTTTCGGTTCCATGACTGAGACGTTGTTGAGAATGCGTGCAGCCACCTACACAACGCGCAAGAAATAAACACGTCGACTCCCCCTCGCTGATCTCGCTCGCTCTCTGGCCTGATGAGAGGCTTGTTATGATTGGCAGAGGGCCTGCTCCTAACTCCCAGTAGAAGCCAGATGATTGTTTTTGCTGCTCCACGTCCAGCCTCACACTCACCAGATCCTCTTACCGGGATTGGAGATGTTTCCAGGAGAGGGCCGATCATATATGCTAAATCTCAAGATTTCCATAATCTGCATGAATCGAACTGGGCTCAACTTTTATATTTACTTTCTGCTACATCGGCACTTATTGTATGCGGCTGAAAACGACAGTGATAAAACAGGAAATGTGACATCAGTCACAGCGGACTCAAATGAGGATATTCAAGTAAATTCCACATGCAAATTTTAACCTTTACCTTAGTTGGCTTCAAGATTTCATTGCAATTGTGAACTGAGACAAATTTAAAAGATGTGTTAACTTAGTTTTATAGTCACAAAACCTGCATTATCAGCACAAAAAACAATGGTTGAAAATGATTGTGTAACTACTGTCCCCGCATGGCTATTACAGACTGTTTACACGTCTATGTTAAAAGGCATCGGTTTGATAATGTACTTGTTCTTCAAATTTGTATGCATAAAGGCAAAGATGTTTTTGCTGATGTTTTTACAAGATTGTCTGAAAAATATCCCCTTAATCCTCTCATGTTAGCATGCATGGCGGAATTTCTAAAAATCTGTAGTACATCAAGGACTTCAAACCTTTGGACAGAACTTCATAAAGAAGTAAATGGTTATTGACACGTCAAGTTATTATTTATTAACACTTGTGGCATTATGTTACGTCTGTTATGTTATGTCTTTTTTTTGACAATATCATAAAACAATCAATGGGAAAAAAAACACTAGGGAGCTGAAATTTCCAGCAGGTGATTAAAACGTGTAAAATTTGAAAATGCAACGATTCTGACATTTCTATGTCATTGCAGCTGGACGTGCGGAATTTTGTGTACAAAAATAATCATTGTCCACATTTTGGACCGTAAAAAAACATTTCAAATACATTTTTTTTTTTAGATATACTTGCATGGGATTTCTTCATTGATTTTCCTGTGATTTTTGCAGCATTCCGTTCTGTCGAACTGTTCTGTCCTTCAGGCCCGGGGGCAAGATCCGTCCTGCCGCCTCATTTGAGGATGCCCGCAAATACTGGTTCGACTTCAAGTTTCTGGCTAAAATACCATGCAAGTTGTCTTAAAAAAACAAAACCATTTTGTTCCCCATCTGTCATTTGAACAGTTTTTAGTGGCCTCTGATTTCAAAATTTGATGAACGTATGACAAACAAACTTAAAATTTATTCCGGCCCCCTTACAGAAACTATAACTTGAATGACTTGAATAATGGAGGAATTAATTTATTGATACATTAAGCTCATTTTAATCACACATAAAAACATCTCAAACATTTTTTTTTGTGTGTTGATACATTGCTTTACTGTGGCAGATTGATATACAACAACAAGGAAGTGGCTTCAGTCATTAGTTTTCTCAGAGATGCAGTTGTAACCTTTTGCCTACTGCTTTATTTGGATTGAGTTCCAAGGGCTGCTGCGCAGCTGTGTGCTTTGCATTTATGTGGAAGACTAAACTTGAGGTCTTTCTGTGGTAAACAAGCTCCTTTTTACAACAAATGCATTTCTCTGCCTTTACAATGGCGCTGTCAGGGCCTTTTGTAAAATTTGTTACCAACATGGGATCAGCAACATTCACATGCTCATCCATTTTCATGTTATCCTTTCTGCTCCTGAACTTGCCCTCCCATCCAAAACAGGAGCCTTTTCAGGTTATGTCAAATACAATGAAAGCCAAGTGTCCACTTTAGGATCTGATCGATCTTTGTTTTCAATCCACCAACAACTTAAGCACAAGAAGCCCAATGCATAAAAAAGTTCTAATCTTCATACGCAGATCATTAAAGTAGAGATTCAAAATGAGAATGAATGTGATAAAACAATAACACCCTAACTATGACTGTAATTCTTTGATTGTGATTAATCTGTTAATCTGATATCCCAACTAAACCTCTTTTCAGCAGTAAAAATGTTATTATATACCAATTAGCCAACTTATTTTTTTTCACATACAAATAACACATTTAAAAGCAGATTTTGCCACTAGCTGCGAACTGAAAATGACATCACACGTGCTCAAAGCTAACTAATCATGGCTCACTCACCTTTTTCTGGGTTTAATCAAATGATGTTCACAAGCCCGAGACAGCAAGTGGCAAATTTTAAATACATTTTCATGAAAAATCATGTATTCATTATAGACAAGACATTACTGTTTTACTGCTGAAACTGGCTAAATAAGTTTAGCAATTCTTTAATATTCTGATGGCAATTCGAGAAACACATGCTTAGCTCTTTGCACAGTTACCTAAGCAAAATTCTAACGCTGTTCAATTCAATAAAATGTTGAACTAACAAAATAGGAATAGTTTTGTTTGTCATCACCAAACACATTGATCAAATTGATATCTTTTGTATAGAGATTACATTTGTGATCATTTTGAAAATGAAAACTCCCATCTTCAACATATATGTTATATTTAGTTTATGTTCACACATTCAGACATGCTGCACTTTCTTGCACAACTGTTATTGCCAAACGCCTTTTTTTTTTAATGGAATCTAAGTTTCATCTATTAAACTGAACTTGCAGCACAGTGTATTTTACCACTGACACATGCACACACACCTGTCACACGTATGTGCGTGCGTGCACGTGTGTATGTGCATGTATTTTTAGCTGACAAACGGAGCAGCTGTTTGCCATTACTCATATCAGCATGCACTCCTTCTCACTCTCTGACCCAGTGTTATTCTTTGCGAGCCACTGGAGCTCCGCTCGCCGTATGACTGTTGGCCTAACCCTGCCAGCTTGTTTTTCCTGCCATGGCGCTTAAAGCAACTCATTTGAAAATGCTTGTCTGGTTTAATCACTTGTCACCATAATTTCTTGATCATTCCTTATTGTTTTGATGACTCATTGTTACAGTTAATGACTCATTGTTTGGTCTCTGCTTTGTTGTTTGTTGACGATCCGAAGACGAAAGAGCGTCACGGAGAAGCGCAGTGTACGGTTTAGCGCAGAAACCATTTAGCAAAACATGTAGTACGCTCACGGAGCCAACCAAAGCCATCATCTTATTTCCTGCGCGGCCAGGATTAAGACATCGAGGCGAGCCTGCAACTGAATCTTGCGTGTAGCTGTGAAAACAACTTGAGTGAGCGATAGAGTTTCTTCATTGACCTGTCAGAGATCAACTTGAGGTTGCCCCATCCCAAAAGGCAACAACAACAAAAAAAATCTTTATTACCTTTAATTAAGACGGCATTAATGACTTCCTTCCGGGCTCGGACATAAACATTGAGTTAGTATTTTATAGAGTGCAATTATCCCAGTGGCGTGATTACCACAGACCGGAGCCTCTGCTGGCTTCCTGGCTGGGAAGATTTCAGCTTGTTTAGATTAACTCGGATGCATGAGAGGATAACAGTGAAAGAGAGAGAAGCTGAAGCATTTGGTTTTATTGTCGTTCTCATAAGGAAATGATTCTGAAGGGGCGGGGATTACTTGGACAGAACCCCGCTGGTTGTTGGTCAGTAATCAATACCTTTAAATGCATTAGAAGTGTAACTGACTGTAATTTAGTGTATTTTTTTATCATATATGAAAATTTGACATTGCTCTAGAATGACAATGATCATAAACAACTAACATTACTAATGAGAGTCACTCTAAACCTACAAAATGCCCATGGCAGTGGTGATGTTTTTTTTGGCTCTTTAAGAGAACCGTTCATTCATGGATTGTTCTCTACGAAGAAAACAATTATTTTTTAGTTGCTTTTAAAACATCAGTGTTTTACCCTTGAAATAACTGTAAAATAGCAATATATCACAATTCATGCCATACTTTAAGTATGTGATGGGACAGTGACCTCGAATCCCATTGTTCAAAGTGAAGAGCCGTTCAAAAGCCGTTCATCCATTAACGTCACATCAGTAATGGCAGACTCAGTAATTAAAAATACAGTACATTCTCAGACATACTGCTTTGTGTACAAACGATATACTTTTTGATACGGATGCAGATTTTTAGCAGACAAAAACACTAATAACCAATCGATTACTAGAAAATCACAATTTGTTTCAATTACATAAAAGGAATAATATAGCATTTGTGTCTTTGTGATGTATTTCAATGGTTGTCAATTATATTGTTGAGTATTGTTATTGTAAACCAGCCTGACAACTAGTCCTCGCTTATGACAGGGATCCGCTTTAAATACATTTTTGTAAGAATATCTTTCATTTTCGGTTCCCAGAATGCATTGCTTGGCACAATGCGTTGAATTAATTAAATTATAAGGACATTAATGATGGTATACCTGGTTGTGTTGCTGATAGATGCATGTGTCATATTTAACACAGTAATACGTGATTCATGTAGCCCTTATGTTTGTGTTTTATTATGTTATTATATTTATTTTCAACAAAGTGTGACGAGGTTATGTGTAAAGCAATCACATCCATTTCAAGTCCTTGCACAGCTTCCTTGCATTGCTCACAGAGACTTTGCTTTTAAAAAAGATTTACTTTGGTTTGAATGACAGGTCCACAGAATAAGCTAATCAATACATTTCATGATTTATATTCAAGGTTTTCAAGTATGGTATTGTCTTGTGTAATAATGACACCAGTGTTACTTGTATACAACTGCTGCAAATGTTAAGATTACGTAAAGGTCAAATGTTATGGTGTCCTCCATTTGGCTGATGTTTGAAGTGCCATGATTGGCCGAATTAATCAATTATTTGAACAGGCTCTTAAAATACGTAAACTACAAAATGTAATTTACTACTGCAGATGCAACAAAATACAGATTGCAGAATATGTGTAATTATTTCGAAGACTAAGTTGGAAGTAGTTTTCTTTGCATTTTCAAGTTTCACATACAGATAGCTCCCCAAAACAAAAACATCTAATTACTGAAATGTGCAGAGCAGGCCGGGAATCTGTGATGTCACTTTGAAACAAAATACAACACTCATCCACCGAGTGTTACCACTCTCAGGTCTACCCACGTCTGTTTTGAATGTGTTTTTAATGTATGCTGAACCCAATGGTAAAACATTCAACAATGGGAACATCGCTAAGGTGTCGTAGCCTTTTCTTATTTGTAACATCCACTTGCATGTACATCCAAATAAAAGCAGTACTTTCATAAAAGAAAGCATAATTTTTTCCGGCTTTTCTCAAACTGCGAAATTTAAACCTCCAATTCCCATGAGACGACCCATTGCTGTACCTGTCAGTCATTTCTGATTACCGTGGGAGTGATGTTTAAATCGGGCACGGTGAAACGATGATGAGCGTCGTTGCCTCACTGTCAACAGGTTCTGGGTTTGAAATTCTTGAGTGAAGTTTCTCTCTGTGTTTTGTGAGCTTTCTCTTGGGCCTCCTGCTTTCATTTCCCGTTTCATTTGAAAACTCCAAATGATAGATTATTGGGCTCATCAATTTAAAGTTAAATTAATTTTAGGCTTATCCTTTTCTGAAATTCAAGGGAGCTTGAGCTTCTGCAAACTTCACATCACAACATTAACCTCTGGTTATAAAAGTTGATTTTTTTTTTTTTTTTGCTGTATTAGTAAATTGGTGTTCACATTGGAGTTGAATACCATAAAGTTACTTTTTGATAATAGCTTTGATAAAGTCTCCTGCACAGCCTCTGTACTTGATTGAACTCCTGTGTGGGTGACACATTGATGCAGGCCTGTGGGCATTGACAGATTGAGGTCAGTTTCTGGACCTGCTAGCATAGAGCTATTTGTAGCGTTACACATGATAAGAGGAGCGACTTGTGCATTGGGTGCTCCGTGGATAGCTGGAGGTTGAATGAAAGTTAATGGGGGAAGGGCACAAGTATAAGCCTGGCAGATGAAGTGCAACTCTCCACGGGCGATTTTCATCCGTGATTTAGCCTCAGAGTCCCCAAAGGTCAAATCATTAACCCTTTATTGATAATTCTGAGAAGTTTATCCCTCAGGCGTCAACACTATGCCAAAGTGACATGCATTCCAAATAAACAGGCCTACTACTGTGGATAAATCAACCATGTGTATAGCATGGAAACAAATCGGGGGATTTTTAGACCATACATGATATGTTTTGCCACAGTACATGGACCAATGCTTATTGACATGGTCACAGTGAGTGTACAGTATTAAACATAATGGTATTGCACTTTATTCCATTTGAACCCAAAGATCGCCTATTAAACAAAACACAAGCCTCCTTGTCTTTGGAAGCAACACAAGCATACCATGGCTGTGCCGACTCTTGGGAATTGGTGAACGCTCTGGAACGAACTCCAACGTGAGAACCACGTGAGAGAAGTTGCTGAGAGGATAAAAACAGCGAGAGAAAAATACAGAAATGGCCAGCAGCTGCACTTTTCATGATTGTAGAATTTTGCATGACACACATTTCAGAGAGGTAATTCTCAGCATAAAGATGAACTTGCTCCACCAAGTGATTGAAGCGATCTGTTATGAGAGATAATAGCAGCAGATACTGGTAATTGGATTCACAACGCATCATTTGCATGCTAGTGGAATATATAGGGAATCATGTAAAAGTATGATGTCTCCAACTGATTAAGAGTAGCACCCGGGAAGGAATTCCATTTGACAGGTTTATTAATTGCGGTTGTTCGGGATATGCACTCAATCAAAACCTTGGTGAAACACTGTTGCTGCGCAACTTTGGGTATTTATGATAAAATGAGCTTGAGCTCAAAGGAAAAACAACTGCTTCAAGCGCATTCAGTTACACACTTAACGCACAGTAAATATATAACTTACGGATAACACAAGATAATATAAAGATTTTAGGAAGAGGAGATTTATTATGTTTTGCAATAGTTTTTACATTTTTCCCAATGTAGTGGCAACAAGTGTTGGCTCGGTTCACTTCAAACTACCATATGTAAACAAGTCCAATCCCTTTACCAAGCAGTTGACCTTGGGGTCATATAGTGCTATGAGGGGTAGGGGGATGGGCTGTAGGCACTGATGGCACTTCTGCTTGTGATTCCAAACCTTCCAATCTAGAGTGTGCAAGAGAGCAAGGGGATGGATGGTCAGCTACCCCTCCCCCATTCCCCTGCACTACTCCCCAAGGGTAAAACTTGGATCTACACTTCAGGATGATGTCCAGACTCTCTTTGGTCTCTCTCATAACGTCAGCCATCATCACAGGCATTTATGCGCTTTGGAACATCCCTGTTACAACACACAAATACATACATTAATCTATGTGTGCCTGCTGCAATAAGCTTGATAGGACAAGTGAGGAAAAAAAAGACATGAGTCAAGAGTCAAGAAATCGAGGGAGACGTATTGCACACTTTGGCAGTGTAGAAGTTCAAGAGTTGAACATCATATCAGGAAAGGTTGGCTCGTGTTGCTAACCACTTGACGCCCCTTTGCCAACCAGCGCTGGTTTTGGGTGACTGACCATGATACGTGGATCATAAAACTTCAGTACTGTGGGATGGTTCAGCCTGAGTTCATAGAGGTACTGTTGTTTAAGAGAGTGAGCCGTTCCATTCAACCTTGCACGCTGGTGTGTTTTCAGAACTTTAAAGCAACAAGCACAAACTACACAGTGGTTTTGAGTCAAGATTAACCCATGTAAATTTCCCACTAGTGATTCAGCAGTTTTCCGTTTGGTAATACAAGGGGGGTCAAAAATAAGTATTTAGTAGTATCACATAGGTAAAATTAGTGACATACTGTATAATGTAATTAAGTGGTGACATTATGTTTGAATCTTTTGACATCATGAACCATATCTTATCGTAATGACAAATAAATGTCCTTTCATTCTGTCACAGGAAGAGGAGGGGGATTCAGACCCAGAAGCCGACAGATACGGAAGTGGAAATTTAGAAAGCCTTCATACACAAAAATCCAACATACGAACAGCGAGCATTGGAAATTAGACTCTGAAACTAGGCTTGGAGAACTGACTTGGAAACTAGACTACAAAGACAGCTTGATATGCCAGCTTGAGAACCTCACAATCTGTCATTTAGAATCTAGATCTTCAATTCTGTGAATCCTATATGAGATAATAATGCAGTCCAACCGCAACCGCAACAGCTACATTAAGGGGAAAAAACAACTACAAAAACAACATATGATAAAGATGATAAACACCTAAAAAATGACGTGTAAACCGTTTTTTCTGAGTTTTAATATTTATTTCAAATGAAATTGTAGGCCTACCATTGCACCCTCTGTATATTTTTCTGCTCCTCCACAAAACTCTAAACATCCAAAAGCAAAGTGAAGCAAGGCTCCCATTGGAGCATTAATGAATAAATAGCTCTCATGTGACCATTGCCAAGTCCCATTTTGCTCTGTCCTCTATTTGTTTTCTCCCCCACTATTGTAATTACCCTTCCCCCATTAAAAACCCAGAAGTACCCACTAGTAAACAGACCCAAGCAACCCCAGCACCCTGACTCAGATCCATAAAAACACAACACGGGAGAATAGAGGAGGGGGCCGGTAGGGGTGAGGGTGATAGGAGCGGAGGGGGAGTGTGTGCTCATGTGTGTGTGCCTGACCCTGGCCCCCTGCCAGCAGCAGTCACAGTCTAATTACTGAAATCTGTATGCCAGCTAAAGGCATTGTAGGAGTCAGTATTGTCAGAGGGCCCATGAGAGCAGTCGCCATTCATCCCGGGGTGCCCTCTATTTACTGGGGTGGAACCGCCTTTACAGAAAATGTGTTTAAGAGAGAACAACATGTTTGAATGGGGCGAAATGATACAGTCACTGTAATGGAATCAACCAGGTAACCAGTCACGGGCCAAGGGCACATGAATAATATATCAACTGGAAATCTTCAAGCGACAACATTTTTTAAACTTTGCACATTAGAGGTTACTTTTGCAAACAAACACTGTGGTATGCAAGTGCTGGATACATGATCATGTGAAGAGTGCTGGAGAAGCATTATGAGCAAAAGCGCAAGGTCCTCCATTGTCATTTTGCTCTCACAACACATGGCTCCAAAATGCTGTTGCCAATGTAAATGAATTTCCAAAACTGATTATATGAAAAGTGTCATGTATAAAGCCGCTGATGTTTATGTCATTAAAAACAGATTTTCTAAAAATCTTCAGAGAGATTCAATGAGAAATCAATTGTAGCCATTGCACAAACATTTGGAATGTCCTAAAGAAGAAAGAAACGGTTTGAGTACTCAGAAACAGACGCTAAACATGTGAAAAATTGTGAGCGCTGTAACAGAAGACCTTGAAACAACTCTGGGTGACATAATTGCAGAGGACAGAAGTAGGTATCACAATCTACTGCTTGCAGAAGACTTGATGAACAAAACATTTGAGGCTCAGCCAGAAGATGCAAACCATAAATTAGCAATAAGAAAGCCAGGCTGAAATTTGCCAGAAAGTACAGAGTAAATTTTCATGAAACAACGCTGAACCTTTACCCTAGTGATGTAAAGGCTAAAGTTTGAAGAAAAAAAGGATCAGCTCATGATCCTAAACACACAAGCTCAAGCTCATTTGTGAAACTCCATCCAACCATTCATTTTCTTTACCGCTTATCTTGGTCAGTGTTGCAGGGAGCTGGAGGTAATGTCATGGAAAGGACTTGAATGGCTTTTCTGGATGGGCTCATTAATTGATGTAACACATGACGGTAACTGCAAAATGACCTAAAACGTCTGGAGTAACATTCTGTATGCCAAATTAAAAAAAAAAAGTTCATCAAGAGCAATATGTGGAAGGTTTTACAATGGCCAAGTCAGTGACCAGATTTAAATCTTATAGAGCAGTGGTTCTCAACTTTTCTTATGTGATGTGCCCACTATCAAATACTTTTCCAGAGGCAAGCAGTGGGGCTTGCCTCCACATCATTCTATCCATCATGAAGCATTTCTGGATGGAATAAAAAAAAAAAAGACTTAAAACAGAGTGCTTTGACAGTCTCATAAACTTTAGAACTATACTTGTAGTTGTATCTCTCGGTGTACAGTGATTCCTTGCTACTTTGCGTTTACCCTATTGCGCCCTCAGGGCATCGCAGATTTTCTTTTGAGTAAAAAACAACAACAAAAAAAGCTATATTGCAGAGAGATGTGCTGTGAAGGTTTCCTACATGCCAGACGGACGAGTTAACTATAAATGCACTTGCCACGGGGCACTCCTTGGCCATCACTCTACTGCAGTACACATATTCAATCTTAAATTGTTAAACCTTATGCAGCAACTGTACTGTTATCCATTCCCATTTTCATCCCTTTGACTAGTCTCACAGAGAGCTACGGTTATATGCGCAGTGCCCAGAAGTCGAATTAGACATAAGACATAAGCAGAGTTTACACTTGAAATTCCAATTCATCACAAAAGAAATCAAGGTAAGAGATTTACAACACTCTCCTGATCTTCCTTCGCACCAACCTAACAGCATCTGTGAGTTTCATGAGGGAAATAGGCACTCTTACAAGACACATGATTGGCTCCCGGCACGATCATCGACCAATGAGGGCAGGAGTTGGAGCGGGAGTAGAATACAACTCCTGCCCCATTGAAATGCTTTTTAAACCTCACATTAGAGTACCAAAAATGCAGGGAAGCCAGGAGATATGTTCAAATAAAGAAGGATGTATTTACACTCAGGGGCTAGGTAAAACATCAATTCAGGACGCAAAATAACAAAAAAAACTTGAAACAGAAACCAAACTCACAAGCGAAAGAGCAAAATGGGAGAAAAAAAAATAGACCTAGACATTGACAATGACCTGACAACTACCTGAATGCAAACTTGGTGACTTAAATAGACTTCACCCTTAACGACCTGACACGAAACAGCTGGAGACGAACAAAAAAAAGGCAGAAGAAGCTGATTGGCTGACACGAGGAGGGCAGGTACACAGACAGGTGGAAACAAATCATGCTAACAAGGACAGATGAGAGGGAAACCAAATAAGAGCAAGAGACAAGAACTAACAAACCCACAACTTGAAAAATACAAAATAAAACAAAAACTGAAAAAAACTCCACCAACCCACAACAGAACATGACATATCTGTTCCTTTTTTGAACAAATATGTCATATTCTGTTTGCTCTTTCTGACAATTCCCTTCCATCTTCAAATTTGTTATGTCAGATGCAGATTTCAAAACGTGGAAATGCCAATCTCTTGGTTTTATCTTTATCTTTCGATGCCAAACTCAAATGTTTTCAGTCGATAGAAAATGAAGGGAAATGGCTTTGGTGTTACAATACTTTTGGGCGGGAGGAGAACCTTGTATTTTTGCAAAGGTTTAAAAGTCCGATACTGGTGTGGTGCATCGTAAATACTGGCAACAGGAGCATGGCCAGAATTTTTCTGGGAGGTGGCCAAGTTCACAACAACTTACTGAGGGGTGGCCAAGTTATTATAGAACTTTTAATATGCAGTTATTATGAATAAACTGTGGCAGAGTATCAAGCTTCTAAGAATACTGCATACATGAATATCGCAGACATCAAATTTTTAACCTAGGTTTGAGGTGGCCCAAATATGACTTAGTGATGGTTCCTCCCATGCTTCATTGTGTAGTTGTTCGAATGATTGCAATTGCTGCAAACACGCCCAAAAAAGTGAATACAATTTTTTTTATTATTGCTTGTGTAACGTGTACAATGTGAGTGTTGTTTCATTTGTTTTTCACTTTTGCTTGCAGAGCTGATGTCATTTTGCCCAGTGTGAAATCCCTCCACGTGTAACCAGATTAGTGCAGCGCTCCCATGTTGGAGCCCAGCAGGGAGAGCACGGCTGTAGTTTACAATCCCCAGCCTCAATTTTTGTCACGCCCATGACTGGATTTATTAAGCCTAATGCTGTTAATCTTCTTGATTTCCAGGGTAAACGCATTAGGGGACATGTTGGAGGTAAGATAACAGCAGACAGGGAAGATGATAAAGAGCCATCATGGTTTTCAAGTATGAGCCAGCCTCTGAGTTTTTATCAGATGCACTGTGATCTTGTCAAATACAGACAAGTGTCCCAGGTCACGGCGTGCCAAAAACAATGGTGTTACGTCTCCTTCTATCACAAGCTGGTATTTACCTTCTGCTTATCTATTCGCAGACAGATGAGCGGCGTGTGTTTTCACTGGGAAAACCTTGAAAACAGTATTAGGAGGCACAAACAAGTGGGATTCATATATTTAAATATAAACACTTTCCAGAAAGATAGAAGGGAATTTGTGCTTTGTACACAACTTCAACAGCCTTAAAGTTCCTTGCATGTTGGGTTGCCCCCCCCCCCCCCCCCCCTCCCCCCGAAAAAAAGGATTTTCTTCAGTCATTCTGGGTGATTACAAATTTAATTGATTTTAATGGATGGAATAAACCCAACAAACAAATTAAATGATTGATTTATTTCAAAAAAATATCTTCACACAAAAACAATTTACAGTATATATTGTATCTATTCTTCAAATATTTCCAAGTAAGGCATTAAAAGAGTTTATTATAGACAAAATTATTAACGTTTACTGCTCAAAATGGCTAAATAAGTGGATTATGCCTTTAAAGTTGTAAGTACATATTGCAAGCATGTCTTGTAAACTACCCATCAAGCATTCTGCCACTTTTCTAAATTCTTAGTTTCATGACTTTCTTCAGTTTTTAAAACAAGGACTTCATCAAATTAATCCAATTCAGTGCCCAGCCCTACTTGCATGTCAAACCCAGACGATAAGCCGTGTTCAAATGCTCAATAAGATGTAATAACATAGCATGATGGTGGCTTCGGCAGTGGTCAGACAGCTGAGGGCCCGTGCCTGCTTTTGCCCCATGTGGTAAATTTCGCTGGCCGCGTGTCGTCTGCGAGGACCGCAAGGCTCGCCGCCGTCTCGCTGCAGCCTCGCCGGCGCTGCGCCGGCAGGGCTCGACTTTACCTCACCGCACTTCACTGGACCACAACACAGTGACAGCACGCAGTCACAGTCATGTGATCAGCTCTGCATTGCATGCACGGTATAGTGTGACACTTAGATTCGGCTTTCGAATCAGCTTCAGCAGAGGATATGTAGCTAAAGCTGAATTGGATTTGCTTGTGATTATTTCAAAGAGATGTTTGCCAGAGTAATCTGAAATAGGTGAGGGCATTTGTAAGAAATTGCACATTCACTGTGATATCGCAAACAGAGGGCTGAAAATAACACGAAACTCCAAACATCAATTAATCTGTCGTCGAATGGAAGAGCAATGATTTTTCCATCCCAATATTCAAAAACAGGATTTTGTTTTCCAAATAGACAGGGAAAACATGACTATTTTCAGCTTTTGTCTTGTCTGTTCATCGTCTTTGTGTTGTTCGAGTTTCGTCAGACCTGCTCCCCTGCTTTCTTCTGTCATTCGTAACTAGTTCAGGTGTGCCTCGGTATAATGTCACTATGCTTGTTTTTAGTTGCTGTTCATTTATTTTTTTACACATTCTCGATGTATTGTCAAAGGTTGTGTAATTTCACATCACAGCTCACTCTCCTCTGTTTACCTGTATTTTCCAGACTATAAGCCGCACTCGCATATAAGCCGCACTCGCAAAACATGAGCAAAAAAAATAATAATTTGGTCTCGGATAAGGCGCGCTGGACTATAAACCGCTGGTAAAAACATGAGATATTTACGCAAAAAGATGGTACATGGAAATTTTTTTTAATATATTTTATTTGTAATTGTCTGCCAACAGCAACATCCTCTCTTTAACAGACTGAATGTGCCTGCGTGTTTAGACCCAACATATTTATAGAATATGGATGGATGGATATTTTTAACACTAACACAATACTGTCAGTTCAACAGCATTTCAAAATCGAAATCATTACTTCAATAGCATATTTTTTTGTTATCTCTCTTTGTTTGATAGATTATTTTAGTGAACATAAAAACACATTGCACATTGTTCAGTCATACAATCATAAATACATCAATAAAATCATAAAGCTGTCTACTGTATATAAAATTTACACAACACAAATTTACCCAAAATTTTGTACATTCTCTTATTCAATTTAGACATATAGTTTTTTTTAATAATATATTTTTAAAACTCTTTTTGAGCGCAGTCATTGATTCACACCTTTTCAGTTCTATTTCATAGGCGTTCCATAACTTGAAACCTCGAACAGATACACACATTTGCTTGCTGGTGGCTAGCAAAAAAACAAAAACACACACACAACAACAACAACAACAACAGTTAAACCGCATTGGACTAGAAACCGCAGGGCTCAAATCATGAGGAAAAAGTCGCGATTTATAATATGCAAAATAAGGTAATTGACTTTGTAACTGGGTTTTCGGACTCGCATATTACGTACATAAACATGAATATGTTTGTTTTTTAACAATCTATAACTTTTTTGGGTTGTACTTTATAGTTTAGAGATTCCCTTGAGCTCATGCTTGTGTCGCCTGCTCCTCTGCATTTGGGGCCACCTTTTGTCTTACTGTACAGCACTACAGTAATTAATCCCGAGACATGACACTAACAGCCTTTTAACACTGCACTTAACAATGCACAACGCACCACTGCCAAACCCATTTAATTTACAGTACACGTGCTGCCAGGGCCTAACAACGGAACACCGTGTCATGACATGCAAGGTTGCCAATTTCCATGATATAACACACCTCAAGCTGAAATTATTTAAACTCGGGACCTGCATTATGGTGACGTCAATGAAAGGGGCTGGCGGTGTGATTTCAGAGTGCTTTTAATCAGCAGCAAGAATAATTTTGTTGCTACTTCCTGGTAGGCTGTTATGCATGCACATTGAAATATGAGCATGCTTACATCAGGGCACGGTCTTCCTTGTGCATTACAGTAAACACAACACAAAGTGCCGTGTGAAAAAGGCCGCAACAATTTATGTTATGTATGTTTGATAATATATATTTTTTTTTTTTTTTAGATTTAACACATTCAGTAGTAAGAGAAACAATTACTTTACACACTCAAGAACCAAAGTAATCAAGTATTATCCGTACCAAAGTAATCTGGTAATTTAGTATCTAATTACTTTCTAAAGTACCTAAAAACATTTTAATGTATAAAGTAATTGATTAAAACCAAATTACCTAAAGTAACCAATTACTATGGTACTTAACTCTTTCAGTGCCATGGACGAGATTTCTCGTGTTTTAAAATCGTAAAAAAAATCATAAATAATAAAATTGTCATCAGATATGTTTTTTATGGAAGGTAGCTGACACCCTTGACAAGTGCTCATCTAATATTAAGCCAATTGAACACTGTAGTGATAATTGTGACCATTGGATGGCAGTGTTGCCATTCATACAACTCATATGTTACATACCTGTAATTCTAAGTAAGGAATGGAAATCTATCTTTCATATGATACCACCCGTGTTGACTTAGTCATAGCACACAAGATTCTGTCGGCCTTGAAAGTTGAGTGAAAATGCTTAATATGCTGGCACTCTACAGTACATTAATACTCTTCAATTAACCTCTCATACGTGGTTTTGGAATATGGGAATCCATGCAAATAATTTGAGTCAGATGTGTGTGATATTAGTCCTCCGCTAATCAAAACATTTTTGATGTGGCCAGTCTGTTTACAAATTTCACCAATCAATACAAACCCATCTTACAGCACAAATGCATATGAAGTGAGTGGACAGAGAAAGCAAGATAATGCAAGAAAGAAGCTTGAACTGGTTTCACTGAACTGGTGCAAGGTTTACCTTAAGAAAGAAGCACATCCTAACATTCTATAGCAGGTGACATTTAGTTCAAAGGGTCGACTCAAACACATCACAAAGAGTTACATTGTACAGGTTCATCTCTCTATGTGAAGCACAGAGTGAAATGTCAAGGAATTAAGGTCAGCTCCTGAGGCCATAACAGCATTTATGGGTGAGCTTTTTCTCCTTTGACAGCATTAGAACAGGTATGTGCAACAACTACACTTTCTACTAAATCGATTTTAACTGGCGGGCTGGACTTGTCAAAGGCACTTGTAGCACACAATAGCACATTATGCCGGTTAAATTGTTTTCCAGCCCACACTCATCTTCTCTTTCTGCATCTAAAATTAATTCATCTGCCTTGGAAGAGAATTATTCATGAGTGAATCTGCTCACTGTTATGGTTAGTCTTGTTTTGCATCACAGCGCTCTCCCCTGATGCTATTCTGCTGGGACTGTCTGTCAAAATCATCCACTTTTAATGGGTCCACTCTACCAAAACAACAAAAGATACAAAAAGTATGCTATTTTTTGCTTAAAGAATAAAATCAAATCTTCTTAACGGATATTATTTCAATCCCTTTTCCCAACAGTTATTACAGAGACTTTGTTTATCTGTTGTTTTGTTTATTTTAGACGGAGAGTTTGTAGTCCCTTGGTGTGATAGAGGTGAGTTTAGGTTAATGATGAACAGCAACAAATGTGATTATTGGAAATGTGTTTGGATATTAGAGCTTCAGTCCCTGGTGGCCCCCGATTCCAGATGTCTACTTCTCTCTTATTGAAAAGAGCGGGTTCAGGAGTTTATTCGCAGTCCTTTGGGGAAGCGCATTAGCAGCTTATTATGCTGTGATATTGATAGCTGGACTGCGCATGAAAAAAGTGAGCTGGTTTGGCAGCGTCTTAAATAGATGTGAAACTTGACCAAAAAGAAGAATAATGGACAGAAGGACGTCTGCGCATCTCCGGAGACCGAGATACCAATGCATAAAACACACAAGTGTGTTTTGCTCTATTTGTTTTCAACAGAAGGATGCGAATATTGGCAAAGGAAAATATGGATTTATATAATATGTTTACTTTTGACTGTAAGAAAGCAGTAAAGTGGCAATGAAATGGCTTAAGTACAGTGACTAAACATCCCGTTTTCCCTGGGATGATCACGATTTTTAGCCAAGTCCCAACACATTTTTTCTGGTCCCATTGTTTTGTCCTGACTTTACATGGGGTGTGTACCGACACCCTGTTGTTTCTTTCTTTATTATTATTAATCAATAACTGTGTGAAAAAGCAAAAGAAAATGAATTCTGCACTAGCTAAAGCCGCTGGAGATGCATTCAATGACTACTCACACAGGAGGACCTAAAACAACAATAGAAATATTAATTTAATCAACTAAACCACAATAACTAGTCCGTGTCCACATTGCAAGGAATACATGGAAACATTTTATTATTTTTTGATAAACCAAAATCAGAACAGCCACATTCAAGTTGCAGGGGCAGGGGGTGCAAATCTTACTATATTGGCACTAAGCAAAAAAAGTGAAAATGTTTTGAACATGTTGAGTGCATTGGCTGTCATTCAAGATTGTATTTAGCATTAGCAAAAAAAAACAAAACAAAACACAAACACGTGTCACCAGGTTGGCTGGCAATAAAATTTGTTATAAATAGTTCATGGTGAAGGTGGCTCGGTGGAGCAGTGTTAGCACGTCCGCCAAACAGTTCAGGGACCCGAGTTCAAATCCACTTCGCTCCCGCCTTTCTTTGTGGAGTTTACATCTTCTCCCCGGGCACTCCAGTTTCCTCCCACACTCAAAAAAACAAAACAAAACATGGATGGCAGGTGAATTGGACATACTAAATTGTCCTTAGGTGTGATTGAGTGTGTGAATGGCTGTTGGTCTCTGTGTGCCCTGCAATTGTTTGGCAAACAATTCAGTGTGTTCCCCGCCTACTGCCCAAAGTCAGCTGGGATAGGCACCTGCAAGCCTGCGAACCTTGTGAGGATTAGAGGCTCTAGAAAGTGGATAGATGGATAGATAGTTCCTAGTGGAATTATTTGCATATTTCAGTCAAAGCAACACCCCAGTTTTTATTTTTGTAAATCTATTCACCTGAGGCTGAAGTAAACATAAGACCCTTTTCCACATGTTTGGTAAGGTTGGCTTGTTCACAAGATCGTACTGCACATTGCTTGATATTGAGAAAATGGCCATTGCCTGTACGTACTAGGAATTAGGATCCTATGAATATTTGTAACCAATTAGTAGATTAATGTTTCATATTTATGTTACTGCAATTGTCTTGAACAGCTCTGGGCCTTAGATAGCATCAAGTTTTTTGGAGACCATCGGAAAGTCATTTTCGACAATTAAAGTGACACTTTGTAAGGTTTAGACCGTTTTTTCATTAAAAAAAAAAGAATACATTCAATTATTATATATTTCAGAAACTTGCAATAAAATGTGTTTTACAACAGTTACAACAGTATGTTTCAACATCCAAGTCCATTCTTGTTCACACACAGAAATATTACTTAAATTGAGAGGATCAAAGTTATGACGTCTCCAGCTGATTTAATTAAGAGTGCACGGGTCAGAGAACACGGAAAGGTATTTTATTTCATTCGATTATTAATTGTGGTCTTTTGGCATATGCACAAAATCAAAAACTTGGTGAAACACATTTGGTGCGGTAATACTTTGTGTATTTATGGTGTAATGAACTTGAGCTGGTCACGAGGAAAAGGACAATCAATTGCACAGCAAATAAAGGCCCAGAAAAATATAAAGATTTAAGGAAGATGAGATTTATTCTGTTTTGCTATAGTTTTTACTTTATTGTTGAAGAGTTTGTGCGTTTTATACACAGTAATATAGAAAATAGTATTTGACCCTGAAATTAAGGGAGCGTCCTATTGGCAGGTGCGTCTTATATTTGGGGAATTGCGGTATTCATCGCATTTGTCATGTACTGTTCCGCTGGTTGTGACTGATTTGTTCCTTGATGTCAGTTGCCATGTTTCTATGGTTCTTTAGTTTGTGTTATTATGTCATATATTGCTATCCGACAGTGTTTCTACTCTAGGTTGTCAATGAAACGTCGAAAAATCAATTCCAGCTCTCAAGCTGTCATGCCAAGCTAACATCCTATTTTCTTTCCAAGTTTGTGAGTCAAATTTCAGAGTCTAGTTTCTGGATTAGTGTTCAGAGTGTAGTTCTCGTGTGAGTCTCGTTCCAGATGCTTGCCCTCACTTTATTGTTTTTGTGTCCTGTCAATTTATGGGTCCAAATTCTGCTCCTCACGTGAGACGCCAGAAATTTACTTCAGTGTGATTAATCAACAATGAATTAGACACAATTGACTGCATTTGTAATGGTCAGTTAGTTAATGACTTGATTATTATGCTGATTGCAATTACAGTTAATAAAGCTTTTATGATGGGTATTATTTCCAAAGGCAAATTGTGTTCTAATCAAAGTGAATTGAGATGAACTTTAGAGTTTCAATTGTATAAAACACTGGGTTTTAAGCTTCTGGAGGGAAAAATGGGTTAGAAAACAAAAAAAAAAAATATATATATATATATATATATATATATATATATATATATATATATATATGTATATATATATATATATATATATATATATATATATATATATATATATATATATATATATATATATATATATATATATATATATATATATAAATATATAATAAGAAGTGAAGGATTTTTTGTTCATTCTGCTGCTAGCCACTCAGCTAAAGGTCACATTAAATTCCATGAAGGGCCTTCGACATATTTAATAGCAGGAAAATCCAAAATGGAGAGCAAAAAAAAAAAACAAAAAAACTTGTGACTTGCCTGAAGGAGCAAGAGAGGCAAACTTTGTTTACTGCCTTGAGTCCTCCGGCTGCCCCATTGCATGTGCAATTGTTTGAGATGAGCTGGCTGCTCGCCAGTGCTGGAGTAAATCAGCACTGTCAGTCAGCAACAACAGGCTGCAAGGGGGGAAACGCAGGACGGGGGGTGCAGAGGGGGTCAAAACTTTGGTGCGTGTTTGTGTATGCGATAGACATACCGATAGTGAGCAAGTAGAGGGGAAAAAGAGGAGGGGAGATAAAGTAGCTGAAAGTTGGGGGATGGGAGGATGGAAGAAAAAGGGAAGAGAGTGAGAGAGAGAGAGAGAGAAAGAAAAGTAGGGAATGAGAGGGAGGACCCGGTCTGTTGTGAAACATGAGCTAAAAAAAAAAAAAAACTCTGCGTTTAACACTCTACCAATGTTTTTGCAGTTGTTAGCGTTCAGAGGAGTACCATTGCGTGAGACACACACACACGCACCGACGTAATTGTCCCAGTGCCCCACCCCTGTTGCAGTGGTTGTTTTCCTTCCTCATCTCTATCCCCCTCGCTCTACCGTTATCAAGGTGAGGCTTGCTAACCTGACAGACAGCCTGCCTCGTGCCTTTGGCGTCCCGCCAGGCCGCCGGGCTAAAACGGAGCCGCAGAAGGGGCCACTTGTGTTTCTCGGGGGCCGCGTACGTGCCTAGGCCGCTGCGAGGACAATGCGTCTGGAGAGTGGGCATGAAGTGAGCTCGTCTCTCATTACTGCACACCTCGGGCCTCAGCGGAGCTCAGTGCTTCTCATGTGTCCTCAGGAAACCACGCTGGCCGCGTATTTTTATCTCAGCTACAGGAACCTTTTTTTCCCTGCCAATTAGTTCTCAACAATGACCCCGCTTGTTTATGTAGTGTCTACTGAGTGACATCTCCCTGATAATTAGGCTAGGCTTGCGTCTTTCGCAGCTACATGCCAAGTGCAAGATTTTCTTTCTTTTCAGCGTGGAGAGACAGCTGCCCACTGTTTGAAGGCTTCCAGGGTGTATTGCTTAATTGGCTCCAAATGGCTATGTATGAGTATGAAAAGTGATAGAGCTGGAATACAGAGGGGTGAACAATAGCCAGCAGGAGACATAGAAGACAAGTTCAGCAGGTTCATGAGCGGTACTCGGAGGATTTAAATCCCTCCCCTTGACCACAGGATACAAGAGTTTGTGAGTCAGAGATTTGTGTGTGTGTGTGTGTGTGTGTGTGTGTGTGTGTCACAGCTGTGAGGCTGCGAGTGACTGCTGCTCAACAAAGCGCCGAGCAAAGCCGGCCTACTCTTGGTAAACAAAGGGAACTCACAGCGCTGTATAGTGATTGCCCAACCTCCCTTTCACACAGCAAGGAACGAAAAGAGCCGGTGGAGCACAGCGGATTAAAAGCAAGAGCCGTATTAGATGAAGATGAAGTTTTAAAAGTGAGCAGAAAACTCATTACTTCAGTTGCGCAAGAGGAAAAACAAAGAGTGCTCATTTCCCTAACTTTCAGCTGATGGAATGACTGAGCATAAAAAGCCTGGAGGTTTTTTTCAGTTTTGTCAGCATTTCATAACTTAATTTTAACAGGGTTTCTGCAGATATCAGCAAATCAAATCTATTGCTTTTGCATGTCGTGACAGCAACAAGATTTCTTTTCAAATTAAGAACGAATGAATTGGAACATGAAGCAAAACTAAAATGTGTTATAGTGAGTCCTTTGCAAAATATTGCATGCCTTCATTTTGTTAAGTTTTAAGGCTGTAAGGCTGAATTAAATTTATTACTTTTTTTTTTTTTACGTCTGACTAAAAATATCTCAGGAAACATAAAATAACATTAAAATAGTTAGTGGATTTGCATTTCATGTTTGCTATCGTGACTAATCTAGTGGGCTTTTAGCCGCTCAGGTGGGTGCGGCATAGGACATGTTTTTTGTTGTTTTTCTGTTGTTGAATGTTGAGTAAATGATAAGTTTGGATCCAGGTTTTCTGTTGGTGATGTTTCCAATTTATTTATAATTTATCCTGGTAACATGATACTCCAGGCTGGGGTGAGTAAATATCGACGGAAAAGCCGAGTGGAACGGTGCAAAGTGACGGGTATTGTGTGTAGCATCTAGCGTTGAGCGCATTGCATCCAGAGAGTAGCGAATAGCATTTAGAGAGTATCGTTGAGCAAATAGCATCCAGAGAGTAGCGTTGAGCGGTAAAGTATTGTCTCCCTGTCACCCATTACCACTCCAGCACACACACACACACACACACACACACACACACCTGTCTTTAAATATGCTACTAATGGCTTCCTCAAAACCTACCCCACTCGCCTATACCACCACCCAGTTAGTACTTATGCAACAAATAGTCAAAATAAACAATGGCTCCTACAGTTGCAAATCTGCAACACCTGCCTGGAGAGTATTAAACTGATGTGCATTGTTATTAGTGGCTCAATTTTCCAGCCGACGTGCCAGGAAAAAAAAAAAAAGTTATACAACCTTCTGGAGATATTGTGCAACATATGCTAAGTGATACCGCTGCAAATGTAGATTCAAAGTTTAATACATTAATCATGGATGGCACAGCACTATGTTTCAAGTTGTTTTTTTTCCATTAAAAAATGTTTTGCAAAAATGTTTTAGGGGGTACTGAAAAAATATTTTCACAAGAAGGTAACATCATTGATGTTGAGAACCACTCGCCTACACATTCTTCAATGCTTTGGTTTATTGGTATCCACTGATCCATACATACATTCGTTAATCAGTACATTAAACAGTTAAGTGCCTTTGGTAACTAGTTGTGTTATTGTCTTCTCGTTAAAACTCGCATTTTCACATTTTATGTGAAAGGTAGTCCACTGAACTACAGTATATGGCGTAGTGACAGCACTACCTTTGTTACGTATGGTGTCAGTAAAAGTCAAACAAATGTCATACTGAAAGTTGCAATAATTTAATATTTGACTAAAAACTACAGTCTAAAACTGTACAGAAAAACACATGGTTTCTTGTTTATGCCCTTCCTTGCTTCCATCCATCCATCCATCCACGGAGCCGTGAGCTGGCTAGGCTCTAGAACAGACCTCGAACGACACAAACAGCATCAAAAAAGGAGGTCTGGCTTTGGTTTTGCTTGTGTTGGCAGCTACACGATGGAAGATGCCATCTTAACAGTCTGACCTAATGACAGACTGCTCCATCCAGCATCTGGAACACGGGCAAACCCAGTTTGACTCATCCGTCTGTAATGACGCCAAGGAGGGTGAACTTAATTAAAAGTAATTCATCGTACATTAAAACTAACATTATGTTCTTTTATTTTAGAGGAACCGTATCATCATCATCATCATCATCATCATCATCACCATCTTAAGTGGCTCAATTAAATAGGTAAACCTGCAACTGATCTTCAGGCGATTGTATGTGGTAGTGTTAGGAGCTACTTGAGAAGTTCTCTTGGGGGTTGGGGGGTTGACGAGATGCAAGGTGTCAAGTCAGCGACTGCTAGTGCAGAGCAGGTGCTGAGGTGCATGTCAACGCCACTTTGCTGTTATTCTCTGGCTCTCACGCAGCCGCCTCCTTCACTTAGCATCCTGTATCTCTTAAGCTTCCAGCAAGTTGAAGCCGTGGTTGGATTTGATGGTGTTTAGCCCCAACAGAAACCCGCCAAGTAGAGTCGGGCAAGTAGGAGTTAAGCTGCCGTGTTTTGATTGACTTTGCAGACATAAACAAGAGCCGCACTTGTGCCTGACCCCTGAGCCTGACCCCAGAGATAGAGCTTCTCTAATGGGTGTCTCTTTCAGCAGGAGGCCAGTCCAGTGGAACAGAGGAGCCATTGTTAGAGCCTGGGGAAGCCAATTCTCTCCCTATTAAAGAACGGAGCCAAGACGAGAGGACCATTGGGGCCGTGAAGCTGCATAAACAGCGAGGCGGACCACGGACATCCTTAGCGCAATGTCACATTTCGTCTCTGATATAAGCAAAATCAAGCAGATATGACACGTGTCCTACATTCCCTCACGTAAAACATCCTAGATGGGATTACACTAAGACAAGGATGACGGACAGAGGAAAGAAGCTGTTTTGCTCTTTTCTAATCACATCCTGCGCTTACTCTGTTTGTGTTAAAAGGCTGCAGACAAGAGTGTTTATTTCCCTAGCAAGTGCCCGAACAGGTGAGTCAGGTATCAGCGAAGCCTGAAACTTCACCTGGCACGTATGACACAGTACGAGCGCCACGTGTCTGCCCCAAGGTGACGGACGGGAAGATATATTATAATGTGTGAAAACAAAACAAATGACAATGTGACCGAGGCAAGCGTTTCATACAATAAGTAGATGTATATCAATAGATGGATGGATGGATGGATGGATGGATGGATGGATGGATGGATGGATGGATGGATGGATGGATGGATAGATAGATAGATAGATAGATAGATAGATAGATAGATAGATAGATAGATAGATAGATAGATAGATAGATAGATAGATAGATTTTATATAATAATTATATCGACAGACAGTTGAATTTGAATTGTTCAAATCCTCAGAACTTCAGCCCCTCAGCAGTACATATTACCTACATCTTGTTTCTGTAATCCTCAATTTAACCAGAATTTTTGTCTTAGGGTTTAAACATTTACTTCCGCTTTAGACTTTGGCCCATTTCACTAATGTTAAGGACCAAACCAGTAACCAAATCTTAATTAATATATGTTTTATGGGGCTGAAGCTAATGATTATTTTCATGATCGATTAGTGTATTGTTGATTTTGTTGATTAATCAATGAGTTCGATTTTTAAAACGTTTAATTTCCTTTGATTTATCCACAAATAGGACATAAAAATGAAAATCAATTAAAAAAAAACTAACTCTTGAAACAATTGATTACATTTTCTGCACTGTTAATTTGAAATATCCTGTTTTTGAATAAATGAATGGGAAAGAAATCTCTTTAAAAAATAAGATTCATCAAATAATCAATAGAAAAATCCATTCATACTTCCATCCATTTTATAGAGCCACTTACAGTATCTTCACAAGGATCACAGGCTTGCTGGTTCCAATCCCAGCTGGCTTCGGGCAGTAGGGGGTTGACACCCTGAACTGGTTACCAGCCAATTGCAGAGCACACAGAGATGAACAACCATTCACGCACCCAATCACACCTAAAGACAATTTAGAACACTTGCCATGCATGTTTTTGGAGTGCAGGAGGAAGCCGGAGTGCCCGAAGGGAACCCAGGCAGGCTCGGGGAGAATGTGCAAACTCCACACAGAAAGGCCGGAGCCAGTGGAGCCAATCCCTTAACTGTGAGGCGGACGTGCTATTGACTCGAGAGTCCTTTTTGTATCTAGCCACATGAGAAGAGCAAAATATGAAAAACAGCTTGGGGCGTGACGCAGAGCACTGCAGTTCTACCCTACGGCAATCTACCACCACAATAATAAGCACACTGACGGACATTCACTATTGCCCTACCCCAATAGTACCACACTGCCAACTCAAACTGACAAATATCAATAAGATGTTTTGATAGACCACATTAGGCCTCTGTGCTGGCATACATAATGCTGTGGTGGGCTCTGCAAAAATCCCTTTACTAACTTAAAAAGACACTGAGAGGAGCGGGTGCACTTTTGGGGTCTACATTCACCAGTGATAAGCTGTAGAGTTTCATGTTTATGTGTGTCAGGAGTAATCAATCACTCTTCATGCCTTCAGGGCATCCATGCTGTGGTGTAACTAATCTGTATAAGCTCAGCAGCCCCTGCCTTGATGCAGTGTGAGGTAACGCTCATTGGCTCCATGCACGGGCTTATTCTGTTGTCATGCAACACTTGCCTGTGTATGTGAGGAGGGCAGGCAACATTTATTGGAGAGGTTTGGAAACCCCGCTGTGTTTGCTAAATTAATGACCTAACAGCAGGAGGGATGTTATGAGGCCAGACTCACTGCCTTGATACTTGATCCATCAAGGGCCCGGTTTTTGGTGCATGTGACATTAGGTACAGCTACCTAATTCTTGTTCGATGCAACTACAAAATACAAACACATCTACGTGGATGAATTGTTGGCCTGATATCCAGGAGTAAAGGACAGCTGAGGTCGTTGCCTGTTCTAATGTTTTTCTGACTCACCCAAACCGCTGAGTTTGAAGTATGGGACCACATGATTAGCTGATATGGTGGAGCTCTCTCTGGAAGCCCCTCCGTTCCCTGTATTCAAGCACATCCTGGACTGGTTGCCATTCACAGGGCGCACATTAACGGATAACCAGTCGCACACCACATTGTGTTTCTGCTGCCTGCTACTTTTTGGCAAGTATTGGAATCTGGCTACGCTTTCCTGGCGCTCACAGGCAGCAATGATTATTTTGTCTGACATTGTTTGTGTACTTTTCAGGCTCGTGTGTAGATGAACAGATTTAGTCCTATCTATGCAGACTTTGGATGTCTGTCACCTTATTCATTTTAATGCATGCAATTTGGAGAAGCGTCAGTTTGGAGGTTCATCAACTTTCCTTCTTTGTAGCTTGGAGTGACATCATCTCAATTTGTATAGTGTGATTTGTGCTGTCAGAAAAAAAAGAGTTGTATCCACAGATGGCGATCCACACGAGAGGTTCGTGTACAGGCGTGAAGGCGCTTTGTAGTCGTACGAGTGAGAGTTGTGTTGTATCGCACTCGCAGGTTTTATGTTTGTCGTTGTGAGAAAAAAAATTCAAAACCACACATTTTTTGTTTGGTAGTCACAAGAAACATTTTCATACCCATGCAATTTAGAGTCGTACTCACAAAAAATAAATACATACATTGTGATACTCAAACGATTTCAACGTCTAAGCGCAAGATTTAGCTATTATGGATACAAATTGTAAAAACTTTAAATATAACTGTATAAACCCGATGATGACTTTTTACAGTGATGTTACTCCATAATATTAGGGATGAGACAAGACACAAATCCCATGAGACGTCTATCAAGATTGAGCCCACGAGAATGAGACAAGCTTTTTGCAAAATTTGTAATATAAAATAATGCCAAATGTGCATTTGCAAGTTTACAAAATGTTTTCTTTTTACTGAGCGGACTGCAAACAATTAAGATGCAGTGTGCAAATATAAATATGAGTGCAAGGCTCACTTTTTCGGCTGCAAAATAAAACAAGCAATATTAGCTTAACTCTCCTACATTTGTATTGAAACGAAGTGACGCCATAACCACAGAACACACACCAGGCTAGTTCAAAAGTTATCAGTACAAACGGCAAGCAATTTCATAATTTTCTATTGAACTTCCTTTGAAAGGGAATCTGACTGCTTTCGACAGCTGATATAGGGTACCAGATTGCTGCTAACTAGTGTCTGATTCATGCTACAGGCTGCGCTAAACTCTGGCAATAGGCACTCACACAATAGCCTCAGTAAGTTATTAGCGATTGAATGTGATCTCAAAACTATGTTCAGCCGAAAGTTGTGAAAATCCAGCCTCCCACATGAATCTTGAGAGGTGCAAAGTATGATGCTGATGCTTCACGAATACAGAAAGCCTGGACGCCATTGAACACGTTCAATAAAATTTTATTGAAAAAAAAGTACCAATAAACAACAGGAAATCCAGGAAAAAGATTTGTAGAGCAAAGCTCCATATGTACAGCATATTGCACTACATAACACATTGTCTTTACTTCCATAATATATGAATAACCCCAAAAATACATATAAACACAAAATGAGTGCACAGTAGAGTCTAGAAAACACACAGTCAATGTTTACAAAAATGCTACATTTTCGCTGGGTCTCCTTTCTTGGTATACAGAGAGTGTGTGATAATCAAGACTTCATTTGAAACTGAGCAGTTAAAGGCATATTCCAGGGTTTTACAAATACATGTACACTCGCTTGGGTCTGTGAAAAAAAGGCAACGGAACACACTAAATTAACAACAGTGAATTGTTTTGGTTTGCTTTACACGCCGCAGAGCTGTGCAAGGAATGTTGAAAAAAAAAATGCCCTCGATATTATGGCATCGCAAAGGATTCTACTTTTTAAAAATCAAATCAAGTCCTTATAAAAAGACTGTTTAGTTAAGAAAATACATTTTAAAATGTTAAGAAAGAACGTGAAGAAGGAATCTTATTTAAAAAAAAGTCAATCAAAAACGTCCTCATCAAAAACTTCAGATTTATATAAAGTGGACTACAAAATTCGAAGACACTGACGGTTTCCGTAAAATACAATGCCCCCCACACGCGGGGGACGCCCCACTCTTGATGTGTTCACAACAGAAGGAGTGCAGCGCGGGAACGTCATAGTAACAAAACACACAGGGCACCATGGCAGATTGTTTCCCTTTCCAATAAATCAAACGTGTGCGCCACCTTGGCCGATGCACAGATACACAGCTGAGGTGAGACAACGTGAACAATCCAAATTATACTGTACATCATATACTGTATGAACACACAACACATAAGGGACCCATGGGATCTACAGAAGCAAAGTACTTTCCAGTGCATGTTGATTAGAACACATCAATCGGGAATTGAACACATAAACCGACACCCTGTGTCTTGAGGGAACATGAATGTTACTCTTTTCAAGATCTCCCTCTCTGATGAATCATTAACGAACGGATGGCCTGAATTGAGCCGTAATGGAAAATGTCTCGACGGGTCGGGCCCATCGCCAGAAAATCACATGCTTTTATACTGCACCCTTGATCTATTTTTTGAGGATCAAAAAGGCTCCCCTGGATTGAAAGGCTATTGAATGAGGTTTGCTGCTGTTGTCCTGAAGAAGAGCAGTAGCCGCTGTCCTCGAAATGACGAGGAGATAGTAAGTAACCCTTCTGTTATGTTGCGGGTTAAACTGACCCATTTGAAAGTTAAAGTGAATGGAATAGCAACTTTTTCTGAATGCACTTTTTGTTACAATGCTGATTACAATTTTGATTCTTGGAGCTTTCTTGATAAATAAGCAAAACCGGGGCCAAAATGCCCCTGGAATATTATTGCTTCTATGAATTGCAGAGTGGGATTCCGCACAAAAAAATGCATTTTTAACACTTTTGATATCAGGCACACTTTCGGGTCATAATGACCAAGAGACATTATTGCTATTCGTGAGAAGTGAAAGTAAAACTGGTTAAAATGAAATATTAGATATGGATGAAACATTTTTTGGACACATTTGTTTGACTAAATAAGCACGGGTCCAAGTGACCCAGAGACATTATTGCCATTCCTTGCAAACAAACATAACAGGAGGGTTAAAGTAGAAAGGCAAAATGTATCTTCTACAAAATGTGAGCCAGGGTCCAGGTCTGCTTTTATCGACTTTTGGTGTGACAGTGAAAAGAGGAATACATTGACTTGCCACTATTTTGTACAAAGCTGATTGGAAACTAAACTGCTGCTCTTCATGATAGACTACAACTATCACAACTTGAAATTAGTGAAAGGCTCACGAGGATAAAAAGAAGTGATCAAACACGCAAGTGTATACAGTAGAGATGGGCAAATATACAAATGAAAAAAAAAAGCAGAAAATAAATAATAATCAAAATAAATTACAATAATAAACAATTGGTGTGTCTTAAAGGAGCGGTACAAAGAAGACTCGAAGAGCCAGTCGAGGGACGAGGGACTACATGGACTGGCTCAGCATTGAGGATCCGCAGGAAACTACAACCACATTCAGTGCACGGCACACGCCTCCTAACTACACGCTCAGTAGCCCTCGTCACCACTGACTGGCTTCTGACTCCTTGGTCAAAATGTACCTTTGCGTGGACGAATCGGGATGGGGAAAAAAAAAAGACATTAAGAGACGAGGTTTCGTCATGGGTGGCAACACTGCTCTTCCTCTGACCGTGTAACTGTTTCTCAAGGTCACCAGTGGCCCACAAAGCCTTGTCCCTGAGATATGTTGATATCTAATAACGACGCAGTGATCAACTTGACACATTGTAAGGAGCAAATAATTACAGACCCCCTGACATGTAAATGCTCCGTGGGTCCAAACATTGGCCTGTGTTCATCAATGGAAAAAAAAAACAAAAACAAAAATTAACGAAACTCTTCAACAGTGTCTTCAAAATATATCTTAAAATAGTAATCAACTACAGTCTTTCGTTCGCATAGTGAATTGTGGCGGTGCGGAATAAAACGGCCTCACACCTGGATCTGAGCACCAAAGACAATACAGGGGTCACCCGTCACAATACAAAGCGGGTGTAAATCCCATGAGATTTGCCTGAGAGGATTCTGTTTCACCCACGGACGGTTTGATGTGGTAACCGACACACAAAGCTGTGCTCGGACAGGACCGGAGCCGTTTTCTTCCCGGACCGTGACCAGCCAGGTCCCAACAAAGACTGAAAAATTGGATGTTGTGGCCATGGACTAAGTGAAAACCTTCATATAAGACATAGGTTGGCTAGGTAAGAAGTGAAAGTATTAAAGGGTGTGCTAGTGCAAAAACAGTGGATCCACAGCTCCACTTGAAGGGCATGGAGGTCTGCAAATAACACGGACAGAACAAAAGCAAAAACACATGATGGAAGAGTATTTGGTGATCACACTCAAAACACAACTGGCTTGACCCAAGTTGTCATTTAGTGCACTTACTCAAAAACACTCTTTACAACAAGGTAGAGCACTAATATTCTGCATCAGTCATTGGACAGTATTACAGCAGAAAGCTTGATATACTGTATGGACAAAAGTATAGGTATGAACTGCCCCAAAAGGAAAGTGAAAGAGGAAGACTTGTGTAACTCTAAAACTTCTTACTTTTCAAGCAAGACTTTCCAAAAGATTTGAAAGAACTGTATGGGAAGGTCAAAGCTTGCTGATAGTGGTTTAAAAGAGCTCTTTGGATAAACCCCAAAGTTCCGCTGGTACAAAAAACGCCTTCCCAAAATGGTCCCATGCATTTGGAAGCACCAACTACGGAAGGTTAAAATACAGTAAAATGCTATACTTTTTTCCATACAGTGACAGACTCATAGGGCTCCATATTTGTAGGCAGCGCTCAAAACAAGCACTTCTTGATTTCTGCACCAATCTAAGCCTCATTTAGCTTTGGTAAATTTGGCAGACCACTCAGCGCGGCATTTCGAGGGCTTTTCCTTTGACATACGCCTGGGGCACCTGACAATTGGGTATCTGAAAGTTTTCTGTACTTTATACCTGCTGGAAACACAGGATCTAAGTATTGGTGCAGGTCATGTGTTGCGATTTTAGTCAAGTTGATCGAGACCGAACATGTGGTGGATGTGATTGCATTTCATTCATTAATCTGACAATGGCCTACAGTGAACCCAATTCATCAAACGCCAATTCATCAAACTCATTATGTTCATGCCCGCTTCTCGAATCTGTGATCTCCCTTGGCAAGTTTAGACCATCTATTCGTGAAGGTCTAACTTCAGTTCTTTATAAAATCACTTTGTCATATCAAATTTGGTTCCCACTACGTCAAGGAATGAAATGATCTGCTCCTATTAGAGTTGAATCAAATCAGTTGTTCACACCCACAATGGCGCAAAATGCTCAATTTTAGCCGTGACGCTTGCCTTCGTGTAGATTTAGACAGTGCATTGCGTCAGACATGCGCTGGGTACAAAACTGGAGCCCATAATCGGTATTCCTTGCAGTCTGAGTAGTTCTCTTTACGAGTGAGCAATATTAAGTCCTGAAATACTCATTGAATAGCCATATGTAGCCTGTACTGCGTTGACCGAATATTTGTCTGTTACGCAAACACCATTTACAGAAACGGTCAGTGAATGTTATTACAGCAAATGAATGAACAAGACAGGGAAATGACAAGATAAAAACATATTCAAGAAGATAAATGTAACCATTAAGTGAGGTGCAAAACGCGTTTTCTGAGAAGTTGCCTCTTTGGAAATTAGAAATGAACTCGAGTGGTTACCTAGGAAAACTTCACAAAGGTATTTAAAAAAAAAGACACCACATTTCCTTTTGTTTTCTAACCATCATGTAAAATTATTTCAATACTCTTTATGGCAGAAAACATTGAATAAGGCATTCCCAGGGTCTGTGGAGGTCATCAAAAATGGATACATTGTGAAGTGCAAAAAAATTGAACAAATGTACTGTACAAAACTACTACACCACACTTGCAAAATATGAACATTGTCCTGTAGAGGAATCTCTGGGCATCATGGCATCTTCTTGAAAAGAAAAAAAAAAAAACCCTCGTATAAAAGTTGCTTGTCTCCGTCCCGCGGTGACCTTTTGAAACCCTTCCACACCTCAACTGTGCCACCACTCCCCGCAAACAGACCCGTGTTCGATTTGACAGTGCCATCGGGAGTCCAGTTCCTCGTGGAGATGATTAAAACAGGCACGGGGGAAAGAGCGTCTCACCTCCGTCTTGCTCCGCCCCGTCGGGCCAAGAAGCCCCTGTCAAAGAGCAGGCCGAGCACGGCTGTGGCCAGACGCCACCACAGCAGCCCCCGGATCCTTTGGTTTCGATGATACTGCAACAACAAACAGAGACCGATGTTGGCGGGGCACCGAGTGAAACGCAATCAAAAGGCGCTGGGTTATAAATAGGCAGGGGCTATAAAGATGAATTTATGTTTGCTGACCGTCAATGAACACACCGAAAAGGTTACAGCGGCTAAAACGAAACCACATGCCGAAACGATAATCGTATTATGACAGCGGCCTTCTTTACCAACTTGAAATCCTCCCAGAGCCGGCCTTTTTCAGCAGATATTCCCAGTCTCACTGTAAATGTGTACAGACTTTTGTAATCTTTCTGGCATGGCTCCAGCAGCAGTGGGGTGGGAGGGGGAGACTCGGGGTTTTTTTTGAGCCAATTGGACTGTGTGCGCGATTAGCGGGATAATACTATCTCAGCCATTGAGAAGCTGAGATAAGATAATTGCACCAAATGGGATTAGGGAGTTCTTGATGAGAGGCAGGGAGCCTCTGGGAAAGACGTCTGAGCTCACGAGAGGTACAGTAGCGGACCGGCAGCTCATCTCTGGACGAAACGCAGACGCCGCCACGCCTGATAAACGCAAAGGCCGTTTCAGAGTCGTAAACAAGACTTCGAATGGCAGGAGTCTTGGTGCGCTTCAACTCTCCCGACATTTGTCCGGTGTAATTTGCTTTTTGGCAGGAATCGTGCCTTTGCTAATGAAAGGATCTAAATTTCAGGAAAAAAAAAAAAAACACGCTGTAAAGTGGATGAGCTCGCTAAAAGCATCAATTGATCAAGTCGGAAGCCGTAAGATTCCAGTTTCATAATGCACATTCAAATGCGAACTTTAAGGCGAGGTGTCATATTACATTTTGATTAAAATATAAAGTTACTGTTATGTTTATAAGACCATTATCAACGCCTGCATGGGTGATAAAGATTTGGTTTGCCCCTAGTAAAACCCTTTTGCAGTCCACTCTACAGGGCTGTCACAATCTGATCTTTTTAGAAATCTCATCTGTTTATTTTTGGGGGGTGTCGATCACAGTGGCTACCATTGCATTGTGCGTCCCTGTTGAAAACAGCGGCCCAAACATTGTTCCGGTGGAGCTTCAAGGTGGATATTTTGAGTCAACTCATTTTTAAAGTCGGCAAACCCGCTTGATCGACTTTTTTTTTCCAACCCTAGGACATCATTTCTAATTGACAGTACAGAAAATGTAAAACGATAACATGAATTGTGATTAGCGACCAATTTGGTCCAAACCATGTCGGAAAATAGCAAATGTCTTATTTTGAAAGATAATTAGTCCACTTTTCACGAATAACTGGAAATTTGAGTGTAGTGACTGTTGAATTTACAAGGATTTGGACAATTTTAAGGTCACTAAACGATTAATTAGTTATCGAAACAGTTGTCAACGTTGTTTGTGGATTGATTCATTTGTTGCGTACCTCTGTATATCACAATCACAAGGCAGAATTAGTACATGTTGTTTGCCTGAGGAAAGTTCTCCAAAGAGTGCTGCCTCTTTGCCATTGTTTCTGAAATCGAGTTTGTTTATGTGACAATTTGGATGCTGTCCAAACAAAACCTTTGAGCAGCCAAGAAGTGGCATTTAGTTGAAACCTCAGAGCGCCTCTGTCATTTATATAATTGTGTGGTGAACAAGACAAATGTTGCATAAGGTTGGGTGACTTCCAACCAGGATCTTTACATGGGTTCTACACTATTACTAGCATGTTATTCTGATTAAAAATATTAAAAATTAAAAGAGAAGAATTCGGCGAGCTTTGTATGTTCGATCCTGTATAACTCGCCTTGCGTGGGGGTACTTTGAGGAATATTGCTGTTGATGAGGTCACATTGACAAATCGGAGCTAAGATGTCTGTGCTCGGTAAACTTTGATTTTGCTTTTTTGGCAACCAGAAACAAAAAGCCGGCCGATATTTGCACTGACCTACAAAAGCAATATGAAGTTATGGTAGCTTAAAAGAAAATAAAAAACAATTATGTGCTGCTTACGTCTGATCCCAAACATCTTGTACATGACTCAGCATGTTACAATTCATGATTCACTTACTGCGTCAATCAGAGCAAAAAGTCAAAATGTAAAATCAAGATTAAAGGCACACTTGCGTCACAATCCAGACTGTGGCCTAAAACAACAACTGTCCCGACAAATGTAAAAGAATGCGTATTGAGATGTAATGATATGGACCAGTCCAACCGGAGGGCTTCATTACATTCCACAAGTGTGTTTACTGAAGACCAGATGAGTACAAATTCATCTTTATGAACAGTAATGGAACAATCCTACGGGCGCATACCGGTATTATATTTACCAATTTTTATAATACTTTTTAACACTTTGAAAAACAAAGCATTAGCTTCTAGGCCTTGCTTTAATTAACCCCTGGGTGTCTGGGGATTTTTCACTAGCCTGGCCTTACAGTCAACCAACTAGTGCTGACTGAAAGGGTCAGAACATCATCAAATCTAAATATTTATTTACTTTCTAACTACTTGTACTTATATATCTACTTACTTTCCCTACTACTACTTACTTTTTTTTTGTAAAAATAGGATAATACCAAAACTGTCTATTATATATATTTATGAAATTGAAATAGGAATATTTATTGTGTCATAATTAGAATATTATGACTTTTGAAGACTTTTGCATTATTGAGGTCCAGGCTAAGCCAATCATTGAAGTCATTGAAAGGGTTGCAAATGTCCTAAGTTGGCCGCTAGCTCCAACCGGAGCTATTGCGCCCCGTTTGCAAGTTTCTGATGAAAGGATTAATGCAAAAATCGGGGGGAAAGCATGATAAAAAAATCAGGTTTTCGATATTTCCAAAATTATTTTCAAAATCCCGTTTGCAATTAGCGTAAGCATTTAGAAGGGATGGCAGCGTGGCATGTCGAAAGTCTTCATGTTTTGACGATCTATGCAATATTTTAGCCTCATCATCCGTTTGCAAGAATTTGGAAGGGATGCCAGCGTGGCATATTGAAAGTCTTCATGTTTTGACGATCTATGCAATATTTTAGCCTCATCAAACATCAAAAAGCCAGAGTTGGGTCAAAATTTCTCCCAGATGTTAAACAGATATACTGTATAAGTATAACAAAAAATCACTTGGTCAGAGATTAAAAAATCTGAAATATTGGAAGATGATGCTCTGTTTTTTTTTTTGTACATTTACTGACATTTTCTTGTCAGGTTTATGGACATGGCCCTGATTTTAGGGATATTTTTTTCTTTGTTTTTTGGTAATATTTTTTCGAATGAAAAAAAATTACAACTACACGGAAAAAATATTTTATCCATCCATTATCTGTAACTGCTTATCTTCATTCGGGTCTCTGGCTAGCTGGTGCCTATCCCAGACACCCTGTACTGGTTTCCATCCGATCGCAGGGCTAGGGTTAGGGTTAAAAAAAAAAAACAACAACAAGAAAACCCCGACCTAAAAAATAGTATTAAAAAGTAGTTTCTTTCAAGTGAACCAAATACGCTTCTGTCCTTTTCCTTGACATTGACATTTTGTCTTTCCTCCTGCAAGCTGACGGAGTGACACTGAAACAGAAAGAAGCGAGGAGGCCTGCCAAAACTTAGAAATAACTCATGCCACCAACTGTCAAAATGAGGCTCTAAATTTAGCCAGCGACAACACACCAGAGTTAGGCCAGATGCTTGGTGTCGTCACTCGAACGCTGCACTGATGTGCTTTATCAGTGTCCCGTGTGGGCCGTCCATCGGGCCAGCTGCTCACAAGCTAGCCCTTATCTCTGCTGCAAAGCGGGGGCCCGCCTCCAAGCAAGAAGAAACTCTCATCAGGGAGGAGACGAGGAGTCAAAGAAAAATAAACTTGATGACGTTGGATGCTAGCGGACAACTATCAACAAAAAAGCACTACGAGTAGATATTAATGCCACTTTGGTGTGTTTTTATTTCTTCCCTTCTGCAAAGTGCTGAAACAGCAGAGATAAAGACATGTGCTTTCCACACGCACACACACGCGCACACACAGCAATATTTAAACCAGCTTTCAACACCTTCTATGGAAAGCACCAGAAGTCAATGGTGTGTTTTAAAAAAAAAAAAAAAAAACACGAGGATGAAACCCAACGCTGCTCCTTGCCCTGTGCAAGCTGGAGCCGTCTTCCTGCCATTGTGACTGTCATTATCGCCGTGTCTCAAATGGCGAAGCAGCTAATGTTGGCAATCCTCTGGGGACTTGAGTGTCCCCTCGAGCCCTCTCTGACAGAAGAGCAATTTATCTGTCAGCATCCTCCGGCACTCCTTGGCTACCTAATCCCTGCTTTTGCCAAGGGGGCCAAGAGCTCCCACGGAGGAGCCTCGCAGCCACTAGGCTCCGCGATCCGTCAAACAGATGGCAGTCCGAGCACTTGGACGGCTCAGGGACAAGTGTCTGTACTGAATAACTGCAATCACCCACTGACAGGAATGAAAATGGATGAACACTAACACTATTATTGAGTGCGGGGAGGTTTTTTCTTTTTTTCTTTTTCACAAGCAGTCACGCTGCGTGTTAGTGAGAAGTGAGAAATGGCAAAAAGCTGATAAACAACTTGCCTTCATGTACGAGCACGTGCAGGCTCAATGAAACTAATTGCACAACTGTACCACAGAGTTGGAAAAACCAATTACTGAGGCTGCACGCATTCCAAACCGCACACATGCGCACGCGCATACAAAGTGTAGGTATGCGGTTCTCAGCTACAATTAATCACACCGATCTCCAGCAACATTCTCACTTGTCATGGTTCGCCTTCAGGATATGACCTCACCTGCGCGCCAGCCGCACTGTTGTTTACTCAACCAGCGAGGGGAACACAAGCTACTTCCTTTGCTAGGCCTTTGGCGTGCATCGGTGGGCCCGCTCGTGCTGCGCTGCGTTACTCCTGGCATAAGGTTCGCGCGTCTCTGTTGCCAAAGTCAGCATGCGTGAGTCATTGCTGAGCCGAAGGGACGTTATTAACTGCAGCTTGATTAGTGCATGAGAATTTTATTGGGGGGGCGGTATTCTGGAAGGAGGAAGAGGAGGTGTAAAATTGTTTGATACTGCGGAACCTTTTCGGAACGCAATCACTTCGCTAGGCAAAGGTCCTTCGTTTAGTGTTGGGCTTACATTCCAAATAATGACCGGAATAAATGGTATCCATGAAGTTTAGAATGATATTTTGAACTTCATAAAACATTTTTTTGTTGTATAAAATGTTGTGTATAAAAGTGTATAAAATGTTCTTCCAATTTTTTTTTCATTTATTATACCTTTTTTTTGGTGTTCTTCATGTATTAAATGTGAAATGTTTTTATCCCAGAACATTTCTCGTTTTCTTTTTTGTTTTAACACATTTTTTTTATTTGCTTTTCTTTTATTATACATCATTATTTTTTGGTAATTCTGTTATTTTTTTGTGTGTGTTTTTTTTTGTTCATTGGTTGTATTTATGTTTTATATGTTTCAAGTACGGCATGTCCTGAAGTCCACCACATTATCAAAAATCGGTCTGTCACTATATTCAGAGGAAAAATATTTGGGGTTAGGGCAATTTCACTTCATTTTATCCATTTATTTATTTTATATTTTTAGGACTGCAATAGTTTAGATATTGTTAAAAAAGATATTGCAAAAAAAAAGGATACATTTCCAAATCAAGCCTGTAAATCAGGTGACTTGAACTTTAGTTGCAAAAAAAAAAAAAATGTGATCTTGACATCCCTTAAGGCTGTAAACCCCTTCACAAACACCCTTAACACTATTTTGCCATGGAGCTGTGAGCTAACTGTGAGTTCAAACTGATGTAGAACGTAGGCAAAAAAATGCACATAAATAGAGAAAACACTGCAGACTGTTGTCTGATTGTCTTTTTTTTGGGTCAGATTTCACATTTCACAAGCTTTGGAGCGTTTGAATTATATGGCAGTGCTGTACTTAGTAATTTGAGGTTAATTTCTCCACCTCACAACCTCTCTGACTGTTATACAAACTCCCCCACCCCTTCGTCGCAGCCCACATGTGTGCAGACGTCTTATTATGGTTTCTCAGCTGACCACTCCTCGCCCAGTAAAGGGGCTGACTGGAGACTCCCTGGAACCACAGCTGCTCCCCTCGGACTCACGCGTTCGGCTTCAGGTTACATGTTTACGCACTCCCGCCACTTCTGCTTTTTGGGAGTGTGTTCAGATATACGATGAACCAGTTGTGCAATAAGCCATTTATGCTTTGCAAAAGAAGTCTCCAAAGGAGTTTTGTGCAGTGTCCTGTCACAGTTTTACAATCCCGCACATAAAACACATAAAAGTGATGTTGTGCAGCGCGGTGACTTTGTGGGCAGTGTCACCCTGACCACAGTACAGTCAGTGTGCTGAGTGAGGCCAAGCATCCTCTATGCTGCTTGCCGACATCGCAGCCCACAGAGAAAACAGGAGAGGGGAGAGTAATAAACAGGAAGAGGAGGCAGGGGAGGGCTTGGTGAGGTGGGGGAAGGGCTGCCCTGGTTCGGCTTGTCTTCGCTTTAAGAGGGAGGGGGAGCACACATAGCGTCTCCAAAACAAATATGAAGCTAACATTATAAAGGAGAACAAACTTTTGACATAATATAATGTAATTCTTTGCCGGATTACAAAGGGGCATTGATCTTTACAATCGTTGAAATAAAGTGATGGAAGGATACTTTTTCAAATTAAACTGGCCTCCTCATGTGACACACTTCCAAACATATTGCAGTTTGCTGATGGTAGCAATGCCAAACATCTGCAACACCGTAGTGAACTTGGAGTTAATTAATTCTAATTATTTTAAATATATATATATATATATTGGTATATATATATATATATATATATATATATATATATATATATATATATATATATATATATATATATATATATTGGTGCCAAGTCTACGCCATATCAATATTAACCGTAATATTAAAATTAATACCAAGTAATGCCTAACAATGTCAACTGAGCTTTGGCATTAGTATCTTTATTAGTGCTGCAACTAATCACTATTATAATCAATTGATCTGCTGATTATTTTGTCAACTGATTGATGAATCTCATTGTTTTTAATAATGTTTGCATTCCTTTATTAAAAATTGGGACATTTTATTCACACATGCAACGCAAAATCACATTGTTTATTATTTGGTTGCTGGTTATGTTTGAAATGTTGGAAAATTCTGCAAATTGACCACCGTTTTCCAAAATAAATGCAGCCGTTTGCAAATATTTGTGATTCGTCATAGATGTCTAAAGGAATCTGAATATATTTCCAGACAAGAGAGTGAAATTCTGAGCTTTTTGACATTTTCAGATCTCTAATTCATTAATAGATGACCAAAAATAACTATTGATTAATTTGGTAATCGATTAGTTGTTGACCTCTAATCTTTATAAGCAGCTCTTGTATTGCCCGTCAATGTAAATTGATGGCATAATAATTTATAGAAAGTGATTTACATAATACATCTCAGTGGTGAGCTCACTGCTTGACCATTCTTATCTGTGCGTATGTGTGGTTGCCTCCTCACCAGCTGTAAGTGTTCACGATGAAACTGGTCTCCAATCAGCTGGAGTTTTTGACCGATGCAGGCCTCTACGCTGCGTGCCACGGGCTGCTGCTGCTGCTGCCGCCGGCGTTGCTGCTCCATTCCGTCCTCCATTTCTTGCAGTCTCTCCTCCTGATCCTCAACAAGTTCAAAGTGGGCAGGGAAGTGCAATCGAAAACCTGCGTTACCTGTTGAAAAGGCCAAGTTTGGTCTCAGATAATGTACACAAAAAAGGAGCAATGACACCTGATTGGCTTCTGTGTGTGTGTGTGTGTGTGTGTGTGTGTGTGTGTGTGGATGATATGGCAGTCAGAAAGAGCTGGCAAAAACTGCAAAAGTCAGCCTGCTTGGTTTCAAATAGAACTTTCACAGCTGCTGTATTTTCTCCTGAGCCAATCACAGTGAGTCATTCTGCGGTGTTAAAAGTCACACTCACCTAATGCGGTGTCAAGTCTGTATCTATCGTCACTACGGAGCAACCTAACAATGATTACATGTACAGTATATGGTGCCATTGAAACTTTGCTGTCGCTGATAATCAGTTACAGCCTACTCACACAGGTAGTCACCCCTGTCATGTCCTCTCAGTCACAATGAAAGCCTGGCGCCTTTTGAATAGCAAAGCAGCTGGGTACACTCCACACGGGCCATAAAAGCTCGCCGTGATCACGACTATCAGGCGCCACAGGTCACATCAGTGCAACAACACGCGTTCCCATTTCTCACATTAAAACGTCATGCTTGGCTTTTACAGCAAGTGTGTTGGAAGGAAAGGCACAGTTCCTCATTGGCGATTCGCTCAGACTCACCGTAGAAGAGTGGTCTTGGCTCCTCTGCCACTCCACAGGGCAGCATGCCGTTGTTGGATGCCAGGACAGGGCCAGGTGTCTGCGTAGCCCGCTCCTCACACTTTATCTCCTTGAATGTGGTACGCCAGCAGTGGGGGTCCGGCTCAAACACATCATCCTCCTCATCCTCCATGCGGGGACACTACACGACGAGCACACTAAATGGTTCGAGAGAGAGAGAAATATGAGATGAATGCCACAATGAGGACACACAGCAATTTGCTGATTATATCTGACGTCTTACTAACACACTCTTAGGCATACTAGACAACCTGTCTGGTTTATAATGTGTGTGCTCCAATCAATAAAACCACAATGGACAAGCTGGGTAAGAGATGAAGGCCTCCCTCTGTGGCAAGATGATAGTTTTGTTCCTTTCACTGTTTAAAACCACAGTTCACTGTGGTCAAAGATTGGCTTCTGAGGTAAATGAAAGATAGATTTATTTTTGTACATGCTGACCTGACCATAACAAGTTGTAACACTGCTGCAGAGAGGCTAATAAAGGACATTATCGGTTTAGATTTAACACAGAACAAAAAAAAACAAAACTGCGACTTGGCTGCAAAAAGTGCTATGCTCCAGTGATAAAATGATTCATTGCACTCAACCCCGAGTCAGTGCGGGAGTCAAAGAGTTATTAAAATAAGGATGAAATACAAGTTGCTTCACCAGCTAATCCCCCAGTCAACATCGAGTTGTAATACAGGGTTAGACTACTACCACACCACCAAATTAGGGCTCACAGAAAAAGAGTAATGACAGTCTTTGTGGAAAATGTTCAATCTCTCTCCCTTCTCTGGCCTGTCAGCTTGCCAACTCTCTGACATCAAGTTTTCATTTCTTCACCCCACACAAGCAAACTATGTCTCCGACCTTATAATATGCCGCAAAGTATATTCTGTGAGTAAAATCACTTCATGCTTTGCTAAACAAACATATGGCGCGGACCATAAGGACTCGGATGAGCCAGGGGAAAAAAAAAAAAAACAACTTCCAGATAACCGGAGTTGCTCTTTGCACACTGCAGTGAGCAGTATTTGTGTCATGGCTCCCCCTGCTGTAACACACAATGCAGCCAAAGGAAGGCGGTGGGGGTTGTGCACTTAAGAGCTGGACGTCAAGACAATTTCATCATCTAATTAAAACGGTATTATTATAAGTTCGCATTTTCATATTGAATTACGGCGTAACAACTTGACATGGGTGAGAGCTGAACATTTTTATCATGTTTAAGTACGACAAAAAGTTATCCACACAAAAAAATCTTAAATATCACAATAACCCCCCCCCCCCAAAAAAAAAACACAAACAAAAATAATCTACACATTTCAAGCGATTACATTATTTTATGAACTAAGACTTGAAAAGGTTTCCTGTACCGTTTTAGGCACATGAACGTCGCACTGTTTTTTGGTTTATGTTTTAATAATTCAATTTTAATATATGTGAATACAAAAAAATACACTAATACTATATAACGTTATTGTAATCGCATATTAATATTTACACAGAAACATTAGCAACGCAATATTGTATTCTTCGTTCCGGCGAGATGTTAAGAGAAAGTTTGGGTTAAAAAGGGAAAAATTACATTTGGTATTAAATGTAAATGAAGCTGGCTCGCCGGTCGGTTAAAAAAAAAAAAAGGAGAAAAAAAAGCCGGGGCTCCAAATTGTATAAATATGAACTTACACGCTACGCAGGCGTCGGTGTTAATGTGGACTTCAGCTCGGAGAAAAATTAGATGAACCGACGTTAATATCCTGCCAGGTCAATCAAGTTTTGCCCGTATCTCCTCCGCAACAACTTCCATTCTGTGGGGAAAACTGCTACAAGCCGATTTCATTTCGCCGACGTCAGCTGCAAAACGAAACTCCTCCACCTGGGCGTGGCTCAGCAACTTGGTAAATAGGTCCTCTTAAAGACGCAAGTATTTATGTCGGTTAACTCGTGTGACCCCGTGCAGGCTTGGAGCACATTCCTTTAAGAGTCTTCGGCGGGACCAATCGTCGAGTTTGTTGTGATCCGGCCTCTGCCATCGTGTATTCAGACACGTGGACGGGAAATTCCCACTCTCACGCGATCCCCTGCACGCTCAAACGACTGTTATGCCACAACATGCATCTAAACATGAACATTGAGTGTGCATGCAAGTAATTGAGACTGAAACTTATTTAGTTGACCTTCTTTTTCTGCCAGTATTGAGTAATTTTATTGCTACAGCCTTACGCTATTTTTGGGACATTGAAAACAATGGATGACCGCTAAAACGGACAAAAATAATAATCCACTTCAAATTGAGTGAACGTACCACCTGGGAAATGCTATGTAAACTTACGAGAAAAAAAACAATGACTTACGCGAAGTCATACCAGAAATAAATTGACAGAAATTATTTAAAGACGCATTCAGTCCCAGGCAATTTTTTTTACACACCTGCATATTCACATTGTCTCAAACACATGAAGAGAAAATATTAAGTTATTTACTCATTAAAATGCACAATTGTGAGCTGAAAGCAATTCCATTTCATAAAGTATGATTCAGTTAAAAAAATTAAATAACACAACATATTAAATATATTCTTTGGTCATAAGTCTTCATAATGTCAATGACTTCAGTATTATTCTACAATTTAGCAAATTTTCCAAATAATGAAAACATGTCGTTTGGAAAGTGTTTAAAACGTTTTGACAGATATTGTAGCACTAGGCCATAATACACTTTCAGTGTTCATTAAATGAGAATTATCCTCTTTGATGAATGCAGACTTTTCAGTATCACATTAGATTGTTCAAGTTTACCTAAGGTTGTGGCCAGCAGGAGTACTTCGACATTTACCCAGCAGACTCACTTAGCTGATTCAAGTATTGTTGTGCAGATCAGGTGTGATGATCACCCATCCCCACAGGACATGCGATGATCAATAAATGGCCAGCTGGTCCTCTCACCCTCAGCATTCTCTCACAGACCCTTCCCCCAACTCCTCTGACTTTTATCTATGTCAACCCTTCCTCCGGAGCTGTGTGAGAAGTCCTGGATCTGTGCTTCCTCTGTGTTTCTAGTGTTGGACATATCATGAGATTTTTACTTTGATCTAGTTGTTGTCCAACTAGAAGGAGTGGGAAGAGCGGATTGGATTTCTCGTCCACTGTGATATTGGAAAGCTGATTGCTTCTTGCGTGAGCGATCCCCGCAAACAAGGGAATATGTGCAGTTGCAGTTTCTCTTTGTGTTTGAGCACAACAAAGGAGCTCAGCTGTCAAGAAAACATATGTTTTTACTGAAGTGAATTGGAAAATGACAAGATGGACATTTGAGTAGCATTTGCAGAGCTGCCTATTGAATTTCACTACAAGAACAATTTGTCTGAATTCTCATATTTTTCATCTTTTGTCAAGAACATTGCTCATTATATAATTTGAGTCATTAAAATTATTTTTACTATTATTAGTACAGTTGCAATATTGGCTATGACTGTACAAAAATTACTAAATATGAAGACATTGAATGTGTAGAGAAATTATTATCAGTGCTTTAAAAAATAAATCATTCCGAAAATATGTGTTATGTTTTGGGGTGTTGGTGTTTTTTGTTTCTTTCATATCTTGGCTTTGTGTTGGTGTTTGTCTGCCTTTCATGTCACAGATTTGAGTGTGGTTTTTTCTTTGTTATTTATATCTAATTCATATTTCTGGTCTCCTTGTATCAGTGTCTTGCTAGTGTGGTTGCTTCCTGCTTCTTGTCCTCGCCATCTTTCTCCCCTTGTGTCTACCAGTCAGCTCCCTGCTCCAATGGTGTCCTGCCCAGGTGTTCATTGTCGTCCTGTCAGAGTGTATTGAGTATATTTAGTTTTCCTATTTCCTTTCCTTGATTATTTTTGTACACAAAATTCCGCACGTCCAGCTGCAACGACATAGAAATGTCAGATTCGTTGCATTTTGAAATTTTACATTTTTAATCATCTGCTGGAAATTTCAGCTCCCTAGTGCGTTTTTTCCCCCATTGAGTCTGTAACATAATGGCATAAGGGTTAAAATACTTACTTTACAGTGACATCCCATCAATGCACATAGCACACATGCACACGGACATGCACACATTTATTATCATTTTCATCAGTGGATATCATTTACCAGTGAAGCTTCACTTTGTGCGGCTACCCTTGTTTGTTGCTGCTGTTATTAATTTAATAATGCTAGAAGCAATTAGGAAGAACCTCTTTGTTAGCTTTCAGATAGCTTTGGACTTGTTTGCTAGCTTCTGTTGTGACGCATTACATCATCGCAATGAAGAAGCGGCTTGTGTTGTCAGAGATGGTAATTATAAAATATTTTTACACAACCACGGGGTCTAATAATGTTAGCTTGCAGCTAACTTTAGAATTATTTGCTAGCTTCCACGGTCACACTACATTATTGGACTCACCCGCAGGATTTTTTGCTCCATCGGAACAGGATTCCGACATGTGAGTGTGTGACAGTTAAAAATGTAAGAATTTTACATTAAACAAAACTGACAGTTCATTCATTCTAAAGTACGCTGGCATTCAACCAAATGAAATCATAAAAGCACACAGTACAATGACGTTAGAACACAAATCATATGAAAACAAACGTCATTAATTCATCACACGTTTAGCTCTTTGTTTTAGTGTTTGTCAGTTGCTGGAAGGCAACACTCACTGCAACTCAGACAGGCATTCAATACGCCATCCATTAATAATGACCATACTGTACATGAAGCCCTTGCACCTCTTCCCATTATATAAATAGATTTCCTTGATGGATTTCAGACCGCAAGCTCTTTGAAAACACTGAAATCCACTAACACATATTACTTAATAATAAATAGCTGTGACCATGCCAACACACTTTTTGACATGTGTTTTCATGAGAAAGAGCCGCATCTCACAAACAGGTTCTCGTGAGCGTCCGAGATCCCTGGGAGAGACCAGGCAGGCATCAGTTTATGTTACATCAGAGAGTTGTTTCCCAACAGCGACGCTGGCACAAGCGCACACACATGCATATGTACAAACGCACATGGCTGCACAATCACACGCCCTACTTCCCCTGTAACCTCAAAAGCTGATTCTCCCTCATGATATCTCCTTCTCTATGCGGGCACGTGAGCCGCACACGTGCACTGTTGGCCATCTAAACAAAGTGGGAATCCTGCCTGGAAACTGGAAAGAGGGCATTTCATTTGCTCCTAATGGGCATGTTCCATGGCAACCATGGCAACCGCATCCCAACTGCTGCTGTGTTAGATGAGACGAGTGGCACACTGACCCAATGGCAGAGATCGCACTGGAGCGCTGACCTGATAACAACAGGGGGGGTTGCGCCTCTGGTTTGCCTGACATTCCTCTTGACATTAAGAGCAAAACAAAACAACAACAGTCGGCCAGCATGTTCTCATTTTACAACATATTCAACAATATTACACAATCAGGATCAGAAAATTCAGATTAGCAACAAAGCAGGCGGCCGCATCTTAATCTTTGTTTCAGTGTTTGTACACACTGACACGAAGATCCATATACTGTAAGCATAAATGTTAAACCTCTTATTGGATTAGGTTTGTTATTGTGTCATCAAAGTGATCTGTTATTTTAAGCCTATTAACTGCTGCAACTTTAAGACTTTGACATGCAAGGTTTGTGTGTAACATACTGTGTTTATTACTTGTATTTAACAACAGTCTGGAGTGGTTGCTGATTAAATTGGAGCTTAAAGGAGGAGTGCCCCCCATCCACTCCCAGGGCTTCTCAGGGGAAGACTGCACAAAAAATAAAGTAGCAGGGAGTGCAGGGGCCCCGGGTGCTTTTGCCTCTTTTCCGAATCGTGAAGCCAATGAGCATGGCCTGGGTATGAAGCAATGCCACTTGATCTGCGCTTTGTAACTGAGAAGAGAAGGCAGTCACTTCTGTGCGAGTGCCTGGTCACCAGGCATCTCTATAGGGCCAAATGGCCACCTCTCAAGTAGCTTTTTTGGGTTTCAAAAACAAATAAGGACTAACAACATTCATTCCATATTGCTTTTAAGTGTGTTTGTTTAATTAAACCCAGCAATTTTGTGAGGTTGACATCCTTTGCTAATTACCTTAAGTGACATGTGAACAGACCGTTGTATGTTTTTGGAAGTGCATAATCAAGCATGATCCTCAAGCAGTGAGCTGTGATAAACTGTCCAATTTTGTTTTATAGATTTGAATTTGTTTTTAATTTACACATAATTTATCTATGTTCTTGAAGCATGTTGACTTTCCGCAAATAACATATTTTCTTCTTTTGAGTTTATATTGAGGAAATACATGTTTTTCATGCAAAAAGATGTAATTTGGATTCTTTTAAAATATTTTTTAAATTATTCTGTCTTTTAGATTTTTATTTTTCTTGCAATAATTTTTGACTTTATTTTTATTACCATGCCAATTTGTCATAAGCCCCCCATAATATTATTATTCTAATTGCTTGTAATTTTTTTCATAATTTTTTTTTTGCATTTTTTCTTGGAAAATTGTTTTTTTTTTCTTGATATTATAACTTTAGAAATACAACCTTAATTTCATCTATAATAAATGTTCAGCTGCACAACAATATGATAAGGCTGTTGTCATTACAATGGTACTTAGAGTTACATATGGTTGTGGTACTTGCTGTAAAAAGTTTAAGAACCACTGATTCTATAGCAACATCATGACAAGAAGAACGATTCTCATGTTCCCGTTAGATGGCCGAAGACACATAACTAAATGTGTTTGCACTCGGTGGAATATTGGGGATTGTAAGGGTCATATAAACTAGAATTGTACTCAAAAAATTAAATCATAAAAGTTGCTCATTTACTATGATTTTACTATGATTCCGGTTGCCCATTGATCAGTCAACAGTTCAAATCTCACTCTGTCCAAGTCATGTGTTGTGTTCTTGAGCAAGAAACATCACCCACCTTACCTCCAGTGTTTGGTCAGAGGGGCTCAACATGGCAGCCATGGCTCTGTCAGAATGAATGTGTGAGTTCATGAATAATGTATCCATTGTTAAGTGTCTTTGAGTGTCTAGAAAAGTGTTATATAAAAGTGATGCATTATTCATCATTACTATTATTATAAAATGACTCAAAATCAATTTTATTTTAAAAAAAAAAAGGTCTCTGTTGTCCTCCGTTCAACTACACCATAAGCATACTGCCAAGGAGGCGACAACAAATTACTTACTGCCATAAGAAAATAATTGTTTTTCCTCCTCGCTCCAAAAGTGTGGCTTTATGCTGTGTCTGAGTTTCTCCCTGATTGTTTACTTTTCTTTTCCTGTCTTGCCTTGGCGAATAAATGACATCACAGCCCATGAAAAAGTACTTTTGTACTGAAATACCCAGATTCCTTGCAGATATAGCATGCACAAAATTCTAACAAATTTGCCCTTCAAATGAGCTAACTCAGTTGCATTTACATTACAATATGTTTGGGTTAGAAAATGAACAGCTCAGGGGTTTTATTTGGGTTTTTAGAGAGCCTGAATATGATCTTATGTGCACATGTTGCCTTTAAAAACCCAAATATTTTAAATATTTCCAATATTCTGGTCTTAAAACATTTGACTACAAGTATACTCGGCCACAATGTGAAACCACATTTTTTCATTTTTTATTGTTACATCCATTCTGAAAAATATTTTTAAATTGATTTTTACAAATGATAAGTCACATTTATGTGCATTTTTCTTGTAATTTTTTTTTATTATGGTTGTATTTTATAATTGTATTATTTCACATTCAAACAGGGATACAATATGTACACTTTTTATATTCACTGTATTACTTCATCTATCCACTCATTAAAGGTTGGGAAACAGTGATGCTAAGAATGATCCATGAAAATATTCATACGGTAGATGGAAATCCTTCCAAAATGTGTAAATGCCACAATCATATTGAATACTCTGCAGATTGTAAATTGTTATTGTATTCATCCATTAAAGGCAATTAATTATGGTCCACCTTTGTTGGATTTGAAGCGAAAAAAGACCCAAAACCTTTTAAATGCTGTACAGCTTAGCGAACCAACTGTTTATTAGAATTAGTATATCTATAAGAATAATTATGATACTTTCGCTTCAAAACACATTTTGCTTTAAAAGCAAAAAATAGTTTCTGTGTCAGGACCCAATGTATGTAGTACCTGTTTTAAAAACATTCACCTGACTACAATTTTCTCTTGCTCTGATTCTCGATGGGTAGATTGGGTTGCTAGTTCAGTGTAGGGGTGGACTTATGTCTGGTGTGACGTCGGCCATCCAAAAATTCCTACATTATTTGCGTTATCACTTTTACTATGTTTTATTTTTGAAGACTGTTTTTTACATCCTTCCATGTTTCTGTATACAGCTACCAAACAAGAAAAAAATATGCATATGGTTTAAGTCCTTTTAACTGCACCGCATGCACTGACCCTACTTCAAAGGTTAACCATTTGATCTTGTCTACCGTCTGCCAGCATGAGCCGGTGTACTGTGTTTTATATCATGAATCGGATATGTTTTACTTCAGAACTTCACAGACTGCAGGTGATGCTTTCATGTTAAGCGAGAGAAATTGATTGGAAAATTCTGATTCCTTTGCCGAGATTCCTTTGCAGTTATTGCCCATTGGTTTCTTATTGTTACCCCAAGAAATCTAATGAATCTTCACTGGGTTTCAAGCGACTTTGTTCACTCTTTCTGGCCTATAGGGATCATCAACAATCACACAGCAACATGCAGAGACTTGCATTAACCGTCAGCGCGATTGGATAACTGCGTGGGAGCTGACCACTTAACAAAGCCAGGCTGCTTAATGCGCTCGGTACATTAAAGCCCCACAGCCTGAAAGCGGGCATGTCCTCACAGCTGTGGACATGACTCTGCCTCTCCCTCAAAAGTGTGCAGGCACAGCGGTGTCCAAAGCCAGGCTGCAAAGAAGCGCCGGATGAAAACGTGGAAAGCTCTTGTCACGAATGCGTCAATCTCACATCGGGGTTATGACAACCCAAAGAGCCCTCCAAACCTTCCGAGCGCACACAAAGGGCTTTTCCTCGCCATTAAAGGCATCATACTGGCCCTTCAAGGCTTTGAAATGGTGATATGGTTTCCTGCAGGATTTTCATCATGCTTTCAACATGATATAGCCAGAGGTTACACTACAGAGAAGATCAAATAATAGTTACAAATAGTTTAATATTTAATCACCTAAACAATTCGAATAAAGCTTATTACAATCAGAACCAGCAGCTGTCGTAAAATATGTTCATTTGCAGCTTAATTAACTGGATGGTTCAAAGGGTGCCGCTATATTGGAGGTCCAGCTTAGAGGCCTGTAAGTTCCATTAATGACATCTATCATCACCAGCTAATTATGTTGCCCGTGGCCCGCAGTGGATCCGGTTTCAGCTTTGGGCTGAAGCCACCATACACTTAGCATTCATATTTAATCACACTTTGTTATCGAGGAGGCTGAAAACACCTCACCTGAAAGGAAAAAAAAAATATCGTCGGAAAATAACATTACTCATGAAGAGAAATGGCAACAACACAAAGGAGCATGCATCAATATTTGTGTGGTCTCCAAGTGACTCAAGCCCCTTTAAAAAAAAAAAAAAAAGCCAAATTTTGGCGCTTTCTCAGCAAGATGGGCCTTCCGTGCAAGATATTTTCTTTCCAGTTATTTCAGGTTCAAAGGTCAGTAAAAAGCAAACAAGTGCAAATCTTTTATCCTCACAAAAAAACCGCTGGGTCATCAGCTTGGGGTCAGCGTGACGTCACCTGCCTCGGGTGTAACCCAACTGATGCTGGATGTCAAATATGACTCAGGCCACTACTTGCCTTTGTTATTGTCATGTGGGTGAAACCTAATATAGTGACTCATGCCCTTCAAGTGTCCTATAGCTCTGGCAGTTGGACATTGAGCAAACAGTGTCGGGTTGTCATCTCTGCATAAGTGAGAATCAGGCACAGGAATGTTATTCTGCAATTTGAATGAGATGTTAACATGAAGTAAAATAATAACTCAAATGGGTCTTCTGCATGTTGCAAGCAGCTTAATCCACTTGCCATTAGCAATATGTTGAAGTCTCTTGTTATGTGATGCATGGCGGTGTGAACTTTGAGCCATTAAACACCGTGTAATCTAATAATTTCCTGACTATACAATAAAAGTTGCACTTAATTTAATTTAAAAAAATGCAATAAAGCCTAATGTTGTAATTCACCAAAAATGCAAAAAAAAAAAAAGAATAACCGACAAATAATGTAAGACCTTATAATATGAAAATGAGCACAATTTTATTGAATAAAAAATGAACAGGTACAAGTAACTGTCACACTTTGTACCAGCAAAAGTCTTTGCGCCCGAGCAACTCCAATCAAGTAAGGGTGGGGTGGGTGGGTTGGGGGGGGGGGGGGGGGGGGGGGGGGGGGGGCTTACTTTGATTAATTTTGTGATTTGATTAATATTTGATTAACATTTATTTAAACTTGCTGATTTCACGACTTGATTTTGAAAGATAGATCGTATTTTATCATGAAGTAATATCGGTGATTGTCATGTCAATTTTATTCATATTTTGTATGAATGTTTCGAGAGGCAACATTAAGCTATTATTTGCACAAGTGTGAATGTTGATTTTAATTATATGGGTGGTAAAATAATAACCTAATATAGAACATAATAATTAATTTAATTTCACTCTGTAGTGGCATACATTGTTTGTGTGTCTTTTTTTTTTAAATTAGATGTCATTATATATCTGAGCAGTTCTTGAATGCCTTTAAAAGGTCATTGATGGTTTTACTCGTGCAGTTCTATGGGTTTTGGGCAAAGATTGTTTAACCTTGGCATAAATGCTTTACAAATGCTTTATATTATAAATATAATATAAATATTTTTTGACATTTTGTAAACAGTACACAGGTATGTGCAGTAAATCAACAAAATAATAAAAGACACACATTGCCACATCTTGTAATTGGATTGATGATCGACAATTGTGGTTGGCTCCATCATTTTATCATCATCAGATGAAATTAAGGTATAACCTTATTGTGGTTCAATGCATTATTTTATTTGTCCTTATACTTTCAGGAAATTATTACATCATAGGGTGCAACAAGTCAGATTTTGGTCCCCCCAAATTTGATGAAATTTGAATGGTACCTTTGTGTTTACAGGTTTTGCCAACCATCTATTATAAACAAAATGCCATGCAATAACAAGATGAGAATAATAATGCTACTTTTTATAGGCATAACATAATAATTTTAGGGTTGGACTACATTGTGTGCTTAGTGTCTTCATTTTGCATTAGCATAATAGTAAAAGCACCCCTCTGTAATTAGTCAGCTACTTGAAACGCACCACAAAGTGAGGGCCAAAGTATAACCATGAATAAAACACAATATACAGATTAGAAACTGTGGTTTTAATCCTCCTGACAGTTTAATTTAATTGGTGGAATGGTGTTGGTCTGCTTTGCAAATCCTTTTAAGAGCCATTCTGTGCAATTTGTACTTAACACTGGAACGGCTAATTACCCAGAGCTTGTTTGTCCACTTCTAGGACTGGAGCCAGCTGAAAGGGGAGACACTCCTGAAAGATTCACAAGGTATTTAAAGCAAAACGAAAGAAAGAAGAAGCAAAACATGTCTTCGTTTTCTTGGAACATGAAAAGAGATTACTCATTTCTATGATATAATCTCTTCAATGGATGTGAATGATACATGTTTTACAGCAGTAATTAAGAAAAAAGCCCAACTGAACTCTCCATTGAAATTGTGTCCTTTTTTTGTAATTGATTAAAAAACAGACAAACAAAACAAAACCAAACAAGAATATGTTTCATGATTGAAAGGCGGGATAGGCCCCAATGAGCCTTGTGAGGTTGAGAAAATAGTTGGATGGATGGACTTTGATTCTTCAAAGCAGGCAAGCATATCTTGATTTCTTTATTAAAAGCGTAGTTAATTGTTTGAGTTTATGGTAAATAGTTGGAATTTCTTGAGGTCTTAATTATGTGAGTGAGGATCCTTTAAATTTTGTTTTAAACTTGACTGATGATGTGGATTTTGTGTTAGTTCTCATTCGACTGTTTAGTTGTATGTAATGAAATGGCAAAAGAGGGCATATATACTATTCAATGACTTGTATGATAATTAATGACATTTAAGTTTTTACTGTCAGTTTTAACCACTGCAACAATAGATTTATTAATAGCAAAGACATTTGTTTGTAATGAGCTTTCTGTAACCGTAATGGTTCACTTGACTTGGGTCACAGGCTGAACGTGGTTGAAGGAGTGTAAACAAAGCATTTAAGAGTCATTTGACCCCATGTGGGGACAAGTAATCAGTGTGTGACCTCAGACGCCATCATCTCTCATTTCTCTGCACAGACAGGAGGCTAGGAGAGAAAGTCGACCTGCAAACTTCTCTGGAGTGTACGACACACTCAAACAACTCGTTGATCTATAAAATTGTATTAGAATGAAAACCTTCTAGTCTTCCTTGTATCAAAATCCATGAGTTCTTTGCGAACTTTGACATCAAAGGGAATGTTGTGGCGAAAGCAGTGTAATGGAATACGCTGAGGGTGTCATGAGCATACATTGCTTTCCAGCTATATAACACTGAATTATTCATTTAAGAAAAGCAGCCTGATAGAAAATCAATCAATCAGTCTTGATGTGATATTCAGGCTACTGAAATATTAGCTGCGGGGAAAACAACTCGTATGAGCCGGCGAATGCTCCTTAATGTATATTTCATTAAAAATTTAGACTCTGGCCATAAGGATCTGCGAGTGTGTCAAAGTACACATAGGACCTATGTGAGTGGGAGCACGTCCATTGCTTTGGCTCGGTGCAGAGGGGTCACATGGGCAGAGTGACCTCCAGCCGGTGATATGTGAACCCCCTGGCGGACAGGCATGAAGTCAGATTACTTAATCCGCGGAACACAAAAGTGCTGTCAATCAGACCCGACGTCAACAACTGCGGCGGCAACCTGGGAGGATCGTAAGCCTCGCCATCCACGCCATGGCCCACTTATCTGATATTGATGATGGAAAGGTGGCCGGCTTTTACATTACTGCTAATGGTCTCTAAGTGTTGGCCACAGAAAATGGACTGTGTATTTTCATACGCCGCCATTATTTGTTCATTTAATAGCACGTGCTCATTATGAGCGTGCTGTGCTTTGTTGTAAGTGCTTTCGGCGATTGATCTCAGAGCGTCGAATGGCAATCGATGCGCGGCCTTCAAATCTGCGTGAGGCATCAAAGTATGAAAAGAATTTATGTGGAGGGCATAAACAGAGCTATAAATATATTAACATGGATACAGATGGATTCTGTAGATGGATTTATGGGATTTGTCTTGTGTTGCTATGCAATTAAGTACTTCCACGTACTGCTTATGTGATCCGACGCTGTTGGAGATTGATGCAACTGTGCTTAAAAATAAATAAATAAAAAAACATCTCCTGACTTTTCAATATCTTTGACCTTTTCTTGTAATCAATAGTATCATGATATATATATATATATATATATATATATATATATATATATATATATATATATATATATATATATATATATATATATATATATATATATATATATATATATATATATATATGCAACATATATACAATGGAACAGACAAGGAACAGAAGTGGAATAGTATAAAGTCTTTATACACAAATATCTAACGGAATCACAACTCTGAAAACTAGACTCAGAAACTAGACCTGGAAACACAATTAAATAAATTAAGAAGACAGCTAGACATTCAGGCTTGTGAGCTTGGCTTGACATTTTGACATCAAATCAGAAGTGTCACTGAGAGCCTAAAGCTTAAATACTGTCAGATCCAACATTATATGACATAATAAAGCAAAATAAAGACCATAAAATGTATGGCAACTAATAAATCAAGGATATGACATAAGTAATGATCATGACCACATTTGACAAATACATGAGTGCATCAACTACATAGCATGTGATATCGCCACACTTTTAATGGCAAAGTTTGTTTTAAAACATCTTTGAATCCCCAAAATCCTCCCTTTCCTCTTCAAATGATGTCATTACCGAGAGTGTTATTATTGCGGTTGAATATTTAACCCAGAGAAAGTGCCTCTCAGACAGGATGAGCCAAACAAGAAAGAGTCCCCAGCACATTCCGGGAGTGTGATGTGACCATGTGTTGACTCCCCCACGAGGAATCCCTTTGATTGTGCTTATCTGCGAGGCGATCAATACATGGCACCACGCTGATAAAAGAACGGCGCTCGCATCAAAGCCCACACATGGCACGAGGAGAGAGGGAAAGTCATAAAATGTCAATTATTAATAGAGGGGAAGGGTCCCCTTTCATGTGGGAGAGAATTTGGATAATGAAAATCAAACAAAATCCATGCACAAATAACATCCCCGGGGCTTCCCTCCCCTAAAAAAATCCTTTTAAAAAGATGCTAGTTTTTAAGCTACGTGCGAAGCGGCTTCTATTGTTTCATGTCGGCAGTGCCGGAGTGGAGAAAATGTGGCAACAAAAGATGAATGTAATCTCTGTGAAAGTTTCAGACTTCACTCCACAGCTGCGAGGAAGTTGAACCTGTAACCCCTACCTCCACATAACCCCGGTGTCTGTCTCACCACAGTATGAGCGCACAAATCCATGCACGACACGCTTACTCGCACTTGAACTCAACACGCCGCGCCATGGCACTTGATCAATATTTCCGTCCTGGAGTGGCGTTGCTCTTTCATGTTTGGATTCAGGTGGTCAGCGAAAGACGTTTGATTTGGTTTCATCCTGGCAGGCTTTTGATTGTCAAGTGCTATCATTTATTGATCGCGGTAAAAGGGCAGAAGACACATAGGCGATGCGGCCTTAAGAGACTATGTAAAGCTCACGTATCTGCATAGCTAGATGTTAAATATTCATAGAAAAAGATTCAACATATGGATTAACATTTATATTTAATGTAGGCTGTCCCATATGACAAGAGAAAAAACAACAACATTGCTTTGTCTTTCTGCCCTTTCACTTGCCCATAGGCAACTGCTGGCTGTTTGAGTCCTGCTGCGAAAGAATTCAACATAATCACTGAAGTAGCTGAGCGAGTGTTTCTGGGTCATTCTTTCCTGGGAAGTTCATACGAACAAAGATTTATTGATTTCTCAGACCAAACAAATGTGCTGTGAGGTTTTGGCTCTACTCCCACCTCAAGCCTCTGAAGCAAGTCTACCTTTGCTGCTGCGAACGTGCAGGAGGTCATCTTTGTTGATTTATATCTAACTGGTCTTTTTTTTTTGCCCACGCAACTTTTCGTTTACGGGTTCATTGACAGTTTATTGGGAATTTTTCTACAGATTAGGATATGTATATATATATATATATATATATATATATATATATATATATATATATATATATATATATATATATATATATATATATATATATATATTTTTTTTTTTTTTGCATATAAGGTGCCATTTGAATTTTCAGTGACCAGTACGAGTGTGTAAGTGGTGTGATAGCAAATTTAACACAACTGCTACCTATTCACACCTGAGACAATGTAACACTAATGGGTCACATGACGCTTGGGAATGATAACTGAGCTCAATTTGGGCATTTTCACTCACGTTTGCTCCCATGGGTTTGAAAATTAATGATTGTATTTTGAGTTATTTTTAACTAACGTTTGCTCCCATGGGTTTGAAGATTAATGATTGTATTTTGACTTATTTTTAAATTTACATAGCTGTATAAGCGACTACTTTACATTGTGTCAAAAGAATTTTATTAGTGTTGCCCGATGAAACGACACAATAAAATGTGAAAGAGAACGTAAGGCACTACTGTGAGCTGCTGTGCAGATGTATGTGTGATTTCTAATCGAGTATGAAATACCTGTTATTTGCAATTAAGAATGATTCCATTTCAATCAATTTATGGTCTTTGTTTTTTGTTGTAAAATATATTTTGAGTAAAAACTATAATGACGCTGTTAATAAATACTGTGATTTTTATTGGGTTTTAATAATGATTGCTCATTATTGAGCAGTACTATAGTAATCACATTGTTTAACTAACACCAACTGCATCTGATTTTGTCAATGTTACTTTACTTAAGTTAAGTACTTAAGTACTTAAGTACTTTACTTAATTACTGTTTTCGAGTGAATCGCGATCACATGTGAATCAATCACAACCATAAGGTTTATACTGTGAACTCACCAGCTGAGCGTACATTATTAAACATACTGTACAGGCCTATACTGTACACAAATCCAGCATACAATAAATTATCTTATGGATGAACAAATTGATTCCAGTTTAAAAACATTTAAGTTGATTTTAGTTAATTATAGGAATTTACAGCTGTAAAGCAGTCACTTGGGAGTCTCTGTGGGAATTCTTTCCCCGGAGCCATCCCCGGTTGCCTAATCGGCTCCTTTTGACAAGCTAATGTGCTGACTCTGGGATTCTCTCTTGCTCAGCAGGAGGCTCCTGGCCACCTGCAACGACGGAATGATCACGCTATTGTCCTCAACAATGGGAAACCTTTGAGCTCCCGCAGGACGGCTGTTTAGGTTTCCCTTTGAGAAGCGGGAGCGGAATGAGGGATTGCTTTCAATCAATATAACCCAACAACGGCAGGAGCAGTTGTTCCGTCGAAGCTAATGAATGAATGGGTTTTCAAAACTGCAACCACCGAGCTGAAAACTGGTAACAGGCGGGAAAGTGGATCTCACTTTCTATTACCTCCAGAAAGGGACAGCTGTGGCGTCTCGTGTTTACAATAAACCCCGTGGCTGCAAGCAAAAACCAGACGACTGTAAACACGACAATCATGTGAGCGTAGTTTCAGACCGAGTGCAACAGTGGCCACATGGAAAAACAACAAAGAATGCTTACTTCTACAAGTACAGTATGCCTCAAGTCATATGATTAACAGACATTTCTTGGCCAAAATTATTGAGACACATCCTCTTAAATGGCTCTTTGATTATGCTGTTTTTAGTTTTGTTTGTTTTGGTTTGTTTTCGTATCATTAATAATATATCTATTAATATAAGTCATACCTGTCTGTCTGTCTACCTGTCTCTCTGTCTATGTTTTTATTTTCAACTTCACAGTTCTTTTTTTTTTTTTTTTTTACTTTGCATTGCTATTCAAGGCATACTGTAGTCTATGTCTGGTGTGTCATTTTAGATCAGGGGCTGCATGGAGGAAAATCTATTCTTAGGCAGGCCAGACAGCTAAAATCCATGCTATATAACTTAAAAACAAATAATTCTATGTATATTTTTGCTATGCGTGTTGGCCTGGTCTCTGGCCAGCTACCGTGATGTATGTGATATTGACACAAAGCTCCACTTCTGTCTTTTCAAATTTGTTGAAATTAAGTTGCTAGCGCAAACGGTCCATGGTCTAAATATAGCTCAGGTTCTTGCAAAAACGTGGTAAATATCTACTGTTTGCCGTATCTGCTGTATGTGCCTGTTTTTGTTTCTATTTAAAACCTCAAAAACCCTGGCCAAAGTGGAGTTGCCAAATTCTCCAATTTGCAATTCTGTGTAGCAATCATAGTGGGGACAAGTATTTAGTCAACCACTAATTGTGCAAGTTCTCCCACTTGAAAAGATTAGAGAGGCCTGAAATCGTCAACCTCTACCATGAGAGACAGAATGAGGAAAAAAAAAAAAACAATAAACACATTGTTTGATTTTTAAAGACTTTATTTGCAAATTATGGTGGAAAATAAGTATTTGGTCACCGACAAACAAGCAAGATTTATGGCTGTCAAAGGAGAACATGCGGGTTTAAACAGTCCTGGTTACATTTATACAAGGCCCCAATCCAAGATAGCTACCTAGCTCGCTAACTAGGTTAAATTAGCTTGGAAAATAGTTAGCTATCTATCTATTTTAAAACAAATTAAAAAATCAATTGTGGACACTGCAAAAGGTGGACCAAGTCAACATTTTCCCAATAGTTTTATCTCGTTGCAGACAAGTGTGAGATTATTGAGAATTTTTCCAGCCTTAGCCCAATTGCTTTTTTACATTGCTTTTGTATTACCATATTATTCAAACTATAGGGTATAATTTCACATGCGCCCGTGGGAACTTTATGGGCCTTACGGTAACTGCAGCACTTCCTGCTGTCCGTAGCTATAACTGACATAGCGACCTCCGAAGGAGTGCCACCCCCATGTAGCATCATTTAATGATAAACATTCGATTAGATTTAAAACATACTGATGGTCATTAACTATATAATTATTTGCAAGTTTTTGAAATGTACAACAATTTAATGTATTCCTTTTTAATGAAAAACAGTCTAAATCTTACTCAGTGTCCCTTTAATTTTCTCAAAAATGAACAGTGCGCCTTGGTTGTGGATGTCAAATTGAAGTTCAATAAAATTTTACTCTGGCTTGTTTGTTTGGCGATGCTGTTTTATAAGCCTGTGGAACGTATATAAAGAAATTTCCCAAAACAAACCTGATCATTGAGACTGCAATTTCCAATCTGAAAATGTAAATGTGCTGCAAAGTATTACAACATGCCCTGCAAAAGTATCACTGAATCTGCAGGGATCATTCATCTTATGAGCTATAATATAGTGTAAAATAACATCTTTCAGTTTTAGGTGACATAGTTGCATTCAACCTTTGATGACAAACGATGTCCTTGGGCGCAGTGCCAGGCAGGGATTCCTGGCAGACACCGGGCAGACAGACAAATCAAGCTGCTGGCAGCTCTTCAGACAAATTACAGACAGACACCAACACAATGCTGCTGCACAAAGAGAATGACGTCATGCTGTCTGCTGCCTGGCAGCAAGTGGCACTTCCATGACAATATTACACCAATCAAAGCAACAGTCTGAAAAAGGGCTCTTTTTACTGAAGAGGCGGCTAACCACAGACTGCCGCCACTAATGAAGGAAGTAAAGAAATCTTGCATCACACAGAGTCTATCATTTCAGTCAAAATATCCTCAACAATTCTGTCTGCCTCTCATATGAAATTGTATCCATGTGGTGAAATCAGCACTTTGTAACATAAGAGGATCTGTAATCGTCTGAGGTAGTGGGAGCATGCCTTAATTCTTTTTTTTCTTAAATCAGACTTCCTAATGATCAAGAGGTTATGCTTGAGAAGCAGTGTAGCGCGTGTGGACAAGACTTCCCCAAAAAAATTTAGCTTTTTGATGATGTTTGCAAAGCTGGAATGAACGTGACCAAACCTGTTTTTAGCACCTATATCCCAAAGCAGAAGTCAACATTTTCATCTACATGTGAAGTACTGCTCATCTTGTGACCTCTGTCGTTATCTAAATAAAAGGGAATAAGTTACCCTAAAGATGTCCTAACCTCCCCTTAATGAACCGACATCCGCCCACGTCCACATTCCTCTTCTTCTATTCCCAATGTCTTCACACTCTCATGCTAGTTCACACCTTTTTTGTGAAGGGGGTCCAAAGTTTGTGATCTTCAGTCCTGCTGGCCCCCTCCTGACCCCCTCCTGGGGTCGTAAAAAATAAGGTTGCTAAAGGAACTTTGGGAACATCCACGTTGCGGCCAAAGAACAAACTTTTTTCTGCGCGGCATGGCTTGGTGGTGGAGTGGTCTTTTGGCGGGATACGAATTAGGGAGCAATTCCCAAAACTCTAGGACGGCCATAGTTGCTCAGAGCTCATTTTTGGTCACTCACTTTTGAGGACTTTTCATCTCAGTTACACCCACACCTACCACAATGTTTAACACTAGGCTCCCATTATTTCTCTTTTATTCAGCATTGGGTTTAAGATTAAAAGAAAAGGCTGTTTTTGTGACATAGCAAGAAATATATATTTGGTTGCTTGATTTGATGTGATTCCGACTGATTTTTATCAGATGACCTTTTTAGACATTCTTTAAAAAAATGCATTGCAACTAAAATTTAAATGCAACAAATTTCTCAGAGAAGTCAGAAAGTCATCAAAAAGTACCATAAGCCTCGATAAAAGCATTTCTTGTTCAGGACTGCATGTTAAATGGCCACAAATTGACATTTTAATGGAAAATCGGGTGGTGCTTGTAATTTTATATTACAATTTGTCCAGGAATTTCTAAATATTGGTGCATTCAACCTTAACAGACATATTTAGGATTTTTTTTTTTTACCAGTGCTCGTAACTAAGGTTTTAAAAAAAGGGTATACAATTGTAATACATTTGATGAACACTGTATGTACACATATGTATGGATGTTTTTAAACTATTTTAATTGTTTTTTTCTTTATGTTTTGTATACACTGTGTTTAAACCTACCACTCACTGCCACATTTACTACACAGTATCAACACTGTAATAAAGTGAGCTTATAAAAAAATGTTTGTAGTTCTGCAACACAGTGCACAAAAACTACAGCTATAGTTCTGACAGCATCCACAATAAAGCACAGGCATCTCTGGTAAAAACTGAATCTTATACTGAGATATTGTACTAGATCCTATTAGTATAAACAATTGTGCATCTCTGATGTGACAGACCATGTGACCAGTGATCTTCAATCACTTTCCACTTACCAAGGTGACCCGGCGTGTAACTCTAGAATGATACGGAATGCATTCCAGTCGACCGTTAAGGCCTTTCATGTCAGACATTGACAGTGTTCTTCTGTCCGTTAGTTGTGTGCTGGAGGTCTGGGGAGGCACGGTGCTGTTTGGTGTTGGGTGCCACCTGCAACCTTGTAAATGAGAAGTGATTAAAATTAATGTGAGAAATCCGACCATGTGTTTTTCTTCTTTCTTCTTTTGTTTGTTTGCCATTCAGTTTGAACACAACATGGATTATGTTCACTTGTCAGAGACGGAGGACTTTACTGAAGATTAGTGCTGAGCTTGTTATGTAACAGAACAAATAGTCATTCGATTTGATGTCAGATTTAAGTAGTCAGTGAATTCATACGTTTTGCTTGTTTATTTTTTTTAGCTCACACTTTATTGACATGCATCTTTGTCCACATAAATATCCAGGTTCATACCATTTCCATTTCTACGTATCCCATAGCTTCACATCATGAAGCCTAGTATTTTTTTTATTTTAAATATTTATGGTTTTCCAAAAATGATACTTTTCTTACCCAAAAATCGCTTATTTATTTCCAATGATAGTGTGTTTCCCTCAAAGGTTCTTTTTCATTCATTTTAACTGCATATTCACCATTACACATTTACACAGTTTCCATTTGAATTTTGAACATTCAGCTCATCTAACTTATCTCGGGAGTGATTTTCAATTCACATGCGAGACTTTTTAACTGATCCCCCAAAAAAAAGAATATGTTCCCAAAAACAATTAATAAATATTTAGGTTTGTTTAGGCTTGTCAAACTGCTCTTAATGTTCCTGACACCTCATTTTATTTGGACAATTTATCGTTACTTTTGGGCATCAAACCAAATGTGGAGAAATCCACTTTTGGAGTCACTATTGTATTCTTTTTTATTCTATTCTATTTGAGAGAAAGCGCAACTTAGTGACTCTTTTGCCCTTCCTTGCCCCACACTCGATGGACAGCTCAGAAATAGCAGTGATGTGAGGGGCAGCTGTGATTGTGCATAATAAACAGGCTTAAACATGCCGGGGCAGTATAAAACAGGTGCATGTCGCACAAATACACACATGCACACACAACCACCGATATGCCACATCCCAGCGCAAAGCCGAGCGAGAACCTCTTCCTCACGCCCTTCATTTCGGACCCTCAATGCAAAGTAATTCCATTACCATTACCGCAGCAACGCAACGAGGAAACTTTAGTTGGAGGTGACGCTCTGTCACAATTACGACGCGTGTTGTGTAGACTAGAGGATGAAGTCACCAAGCGAACGCGTAGTTGCTTTGTCTCACTGTCACTTTCTTAATTGGAAAGACAGGCTGGGTCATATCTCTCTTCACTGAAGATCTTAATCTCCTCAACTGAATCGGTGTGGACAATGTTTCATACTCAGCGGACATAAATATTGACAAGTGTCCAGATGTATGCCGGACGACTTATAAGATGACGCAGTCCCAGTCTCTGTATTTTATAGATGGCGGGCGATCCAGTGACCTTGGCGATGACGAGTTCATCGACGGGGCAAAACAACCAGCTGTGCGCTACGTGTGGCCTGTGGGGTGGCTTTGATACATTGTGCTCCACCATTGACTTCCACTTCACTACCAGTTGTCTGTCAACTTTATAGCCAGGCCGCCAACTGCTATGATGAAATCCGTGCAGCTGTTGAGCCGCGCGGAGCAGACCGGCAACCGAATTCACCGGGGGAGGAACCGAAAACGGATGCCAAGTCGTGGCGCCGTGCTGCACGAGGTGGGAAAAAGAGAGCGGCGGCGCGAGGGCCAGGGTCCATTAAGGGCTATCAAATATTCATTCGCCATACGGCACTGAGGCCTGGCTCTCTCCCCGCTGCGGCATTAAAAAAGAAAACCCACCAAGAAAAGTGACGCTGAAAACAACAACAAAGTCAGGACGCCTGCAGTGGAGCGCCAAGACACAACTTTAATGAGAGTTCACCTCCTACCAGCCAATGCTGATTTATTCATTCGCGAAAGCTGGCAAAGCTACAATCAATACGAATGACCAAGGCAATGCACGTTTCATCAGAAATGCAACAAAACGAATTAAGGTAAAAATACGAAATAACTTCAGAATTCAGAATCTGCTTCTGAATAATGCTCATGAGAGAGAAGATCTCTTCCAAGGTCGACAAAATTTACCAGTGGAGGGTGCGTTGTGAAATGCCATATTATTGATTTGTCTGACCTTTGAGGCAAACAGCAGTTTCTGAAATTAACAGCATATGCAATGACAAAAATAATGTGGTAGATGGTTAATATACTACTCCAGGGGCAATATGAATGCTTATGGCAAAAAAAAAAAAAAACACAAACACAAAAGGAGACAAAAAAACCCCTCTAGATTTAGACCAGATTTACACTAATATATGAGCTACAACGTTTTACGGAAGTCAGTTGTGTAGTTTTTATGCAATATTGTCAACAAATAAATAAACCCTTTATTTTTTACACAAGGTCATAATAATTACTGTCATGTTTAGCCATGGCAACGCTACTTTGGTAATCTCTAGCCTGTTGCCTGTCCCTGTTTCTTTAAATTTGACTTGACCATGAAATACAAACATTTAAAATTATTAAGAAATGCATTATTTATTTATTTTTCAAATACGGTACTACATATCTCAAAAATAAGTTTTATTTTCTTTCGAAATAAAACAAATGAGCTTGAATTCAAATTATAGGAGTGCTCTAAGAGTGAAAACAAGTGCTGGCATTCCCCTTGTTACCAGGGAAATTATAGGCAGTGGATAACAGTCAATCATTAATTTAATTAATCAATAAACGCATAATATACATTAGGTCATAAATAATAAATAAATACTTCTTGGGTTTGAAATGTCCGAACGCATTTATATATGGTATATCCAGGCCCCCTTTTTTTTACGGAAACTCCAAAATATAGATTGTGCAACATCATTGGTTTTATTTCTGGTTCATCTGCCAAAAATGTATTGTGTCGCTAATGACAATCGGAAAAAACAACACAAACAAACAAAATGAAGGCATAAAACATTTTACACACAATTTATCAATAAGTTCTTTCATGTTCCAATGAATTTGCTCTTAATTTGAAAAGAAACCAGTGCTTTTCCTGGCGCAGTGGCAAGCATTAAATGAGATTTGCTGATGCAGTACCTGGAGAAATCCTCTTAAAACCTCAAAAACAACCTGAGGTGCCTTCACGTACCCTTGGGGGTAGTGAGAAGAACTGACCTAACAGTTCACTCATTTATTCTTTTATATATCCAATGATATTTCAGTTATGACTTCAGGGGTGAAGCTTTACACACCAGATGCATTATTTTTGGCAGTTGTTTTTTTTTTATCTAATGTTTTTGTTTAATCACTGTTGTTACTATTCCACTAGCATAGATACCATGTGAGCACTAAAACCACACTCTATTGTATTGTATTGTACTTTTTTTTACTCAAGATGATCAAATGCATTTTGAGCAGTCTAAGTCCCATGCGTGATTTGGTCCAATCCTTTGAACTTTACATCGTAGGCATTTCACATCAATAGGAAAACATTGAAAGAAGACACAAAGAAGCTGAAATTTCACCCAGATGGTGGCAACATATCAGAGTTCAACATGGTACAACTACTCAGTTAGCACACTACTGGGAGCGTGCCAACCCTTAATTGGCTAAAATAATGCAATAACGATGAGGCAGAAAATGGTCAAATTACTGCAGAAGGATAATATGTGTAATATAAAATGTGCAATATATGCATTATCAGATTTAGAGTAGAAAAAGGACAACTGGCACCAATAGAACGGAATAACCCCTATAACAATAGGCAACTGTGCCAATCAATACTATCCAACAACATGACAAACAAAAACATTTAAATAAATCTGACCAAGGATGCAGATGGAAACAGAAGCGTTTTGTAAATCGAGGTTGGCAGTAACAATTTTTGCACAGCGCTTACTCAAATGCAAGCTTTACAACCATAGGAACATTTACACACATAAGAATGACCTCAGCAGATTGACCACATCATTCACTACTATGAGTTAAGCCCGCACTGTCAATAAAAACGACATTATTGAAGCCAAGCAGATCGAGCACGACCGCCATTGCGTCTTAAACGCGTTTAGCGTTGCTGCTGCTGGAGCGCTAATTGCCTCAGCAGGCTAGCAGGCCGTCCGTAATGATGTTAGCAACCTGTTAACAGACAAGCACAACTTGAGTCTCTGAAGGCGCAACCATCCATCAACGTACGCTCACTTGCACTCTGCTTATCATTACTATTTGTTTCAATCGCTCGTGCTTTCGAATCACATTTGTCTTCATGAGTGTTGTGTAGATACGATTTCACAGTCTTATAAAATGGAAGCCGCGCGATAGTGTGAAAGCCTTCATTTCAGTTGCTGATTTAAAAGTCACTGGTGTGGGACCAAAATGTCAAAATTACATTTTGGGTGAATTTCATATATTTTTTAAAAATGTATAATATTGGTCAGTCCACAGGTGTGGATGTTTCTTTTTACAA